>NC_136734.1:4565000-4857500 GCF_936440315.1 Barbus barbus
TTAATGCTTATTTAATCTTTAAAACAATTTTAATTTAAATAAATTAAAATATACAATGTTGTGACACCAAAATTCACTTGTAGCATTCAAAACAATTAATTGTTATTTATTGATTTATTTATTTAGCTAGTGTATTTTTCAGTATAGGATATTGAACACTGAATGTATACTATATATATATATATATATATATATATATATATATATTAGTATACATTCAGCGTTCAATATCCTATACTGATAGGATATATGTATATATGTGTGTGTGTGTGTGTGTGTGTATATATATATATATATATATATTGCCAGCATGATGCCAACATTCACTTGCAATTAAATTTTAATTGCTAGTTTTTTAACAAATTAATAATTATAAATATTTATATTATAAATACATGAATACTACTAGTACTACTACTAATGATAATAAATTAAAATAGAATAGCATTTTTAATGCACAATGCATTTTAATGGCCAATTACCAGTTGTCCATAATGCATAATGGAATAATATTATGTATAATGTCCAATTAGGTATATGCCATAATTTTAATATTGGTGCATCCCAACTAATAAGTGTTTTTCTATTTGATGCTTGAAACATTACGTAATTTGTGTAAGATTATTTAGTAAACAGCACTATATGTTTGTATACTGTATTCATGTCTCCCTCAATAGCAGATCAATGATGCATACTTTGTGAACTAATGTCATCGTATAAACTATATGAGGTAGCTTTTATTTGCATGCATGTTTTTTCACATACTTTAATTTTTATCTTGGTCATGACATCAGAGTCCAGGAGAGTTTCCTAATCAAGATGAAGTCATTAAGCTTGAAATTAAAAACTTTTAATTCTATACTAATTGTGCTCCAGCTGACCTCGATTAGCAACAATTTAACAGAAGGATTGATCACAGTCATCTGACTGCAGTAACCAGCGAGGCGAGCAGACACCCAGACGTGCTGAAATACCGGTTATCTGATTCAGGTTGTCAAATGTCTTTTGGTTCCTCCTTTAATGCTTTAATGCTGGTGTTAAATTGGCTTTTGTTCTCCATAGACTCTGTGTTAGAAAGTTGTGTAGGTGCTTCTCTCATAAAAACAAAAGAATAGGTGGGATATTGTCATGTAGAAAAAGACTCTGCCATACATTCAGGGTTATTTAAAAACCTAGAGCTACAGAATCAGCCCACATACCTTGCCATGAAAGTCAAAACCATGAGTGGGAAAATCCCCTGAAAATTAACTTCACTGCCGAGACATTTATTACCTTTTAATTTCACATTTTTGCATTGCAAAAGAACAAGCCCGAAGGCTTTAACACTTCAGCTGCAATATATTCTTTTCCACCTTACTATTTATTTCATATAAAGCAGGAGAGACTTGCAATTAAAAATTATATTGTGCACTCATGTGAAAAATTGACCTCTGTCTGTTGATAAATATAATGCAACCCTTCCCACATAAGTTGAGATATTCATTAATATGCATCAGAATTTATTTTACAATACAACAAATCATCAATATCTTTTAAAATCTTATGTTATTGCCAGTATTTATATGTTCTGCAAGTTGCTGTTTGGACTGTTACATAATGTTAGTAAAGATTTATTGCAGTAAAAATAATATAATAACTTATTTTACACAGTATAAGGTGTTTCCTGATTTATTCATTTACTTATTTATTTATTTATGGTGCTGTACGTGTATCCTAAATATATAAATTATTTATAACAAAATGTTATTTTGTTCTTATTTTCATTATATATACGATACATTTTGTACTGTTACTACAGTAATACATACATGTTATTACATACAGTACAGTGTTTGTGTGTGTGTGTGTGTGTGTGTGTATATATATATATATATATATATATATACAGTGGTGTGAAAAAGTGTTGGCCCACTTCCTGATTTTTTTTTGCATGTTTGTCACACTTTAATGTTGCAATCAAGTGTTTGCAATAACTTGCAATGAGTCTGTTACAGTGCTGTGGAGGAATTTTGGCCCACTCATCTTGGCAGAATTGTTGTAATTCAGCCACATTGGAGGGTTTTCGAGCATGAACCTCCTTTTTAAGGTCATGCCACAGCATCTCAATAGGATTCAGGTCAGGACTTTGACTAGGCCACTCCATAGTCTTCATTTTGTTTTTCTTCAGCCATTCAGAGGTGGATTTGCTGGTGTGTTTTGGATCATTGTCCTGCTGCAGAACCTATGTTCGCTTCAGCTTGAGGTCACGAACAGATGGCCGGACATTGTCCTACAGGATTTTTTGGTAGAGAGCTGAATTCATGGTTCCATTTATCACAGCAAGTCTTCCAGGTCCTGAAGCAGCAAAACAGCCCCAGACCATCACACTACCACCACCATATTTTACTGTTGGTATGATGTTCTTTTTCTGTAATGCTGTGTTACTTTTACGCCAGATGTAATGGAACACACACACCTTCAAAAAAGTTCAACTTTTGTCTTGTCAGTCCACAGAGTATTTTCCCAAAAGTCTTGGGGATCATCAAGATGTTTTCTGTCAGATGTCAAATTTTCTGTCAGATGTCAAATCTGAGATGAGCCTTTATGTTCTTTTTGCTCAGCAGCGGTTTTGGTCTTGGAACTCTGCCATGCAGGACATTTTTGCCCAGATTCTTTCTTATGGTGGAGTCGTGAACACTGACCTTAACTGAGGCAAGTAAGGCCTGCAGTTCTTTAGATGTTGTTGTGGGGTCTTTTGTGACCTCTTGGATGAGTCGTCGCTGCGCTCTTGGGGTAATTTTGGTCGGCCGGCCACTCCTGGGAAGGTTCACCACTGTTCCATGTTTTCTCCATTTGTGGATAATGGCTCTCACTGTGGTTCGCTGGAGTCCCAAAGATTTAGAAATGGCTTTATAACCTTTTCCAGACTGATAGATCTCAATTACTTTCTTTCTCATTTGTTCCTGAATTTCTTTGGATCTTTGGGGGGGGGGGTTGACTTTTTCACACAGGGCCATGTGTGTTTGGATTTTGTTTAAAAAAAAAAAACCTTCGTTTAAAAACTGCATGTTGTGTTTATTCGTGTTTGATGATCTGAAACATTAAAGTGTGACAAACATGCAAAAAAAAAAAAAAAATCAGGAAGGGGGCCAACACTTTTTCACACCACTGTGTATATATATATATATATATATATATATATATTTGTATGTGTGTGTGTATTTTCAATGAGCGATTCCCTTAAAACTGTCATCAACCGACGTTGGTTTTAATATTTTATGCAATAATATTATACGTACAATATATAGTATTGCTCTTAATAATATATGTTAATGTGCTCATGGATGTGATCATAAATGAGCCATATTTCTGCACAATACATTGAACACGTTCACTTCAAAAGAGCAAAGACAATCCTGTTTTCCATATTACAACCTCTCTAAACTACAAAAGACATATTATGCAAGTGATTTGACATCTGTCGAGGCTGGAGTCGACATGGCGCTCTGGGTTCTTCTCTGTCCCTGTGATTAGCCCATCCAATCAGATGAACTACAAGGACCATTGGCACAGCTCTTTCTTGAAGCTCCCTTAAGAATCAGTGGGTCTTATCAGCACTGTTATCCTGTGCAATTAGCATGCAGATCTTCCCTCCACTGTGATTAGGAGGTTGGAGGTAAATGAATTAATTTGAAAGTGCAGGCTGAAAATTAAATTCAGTGGTAGGATTACACTCCATGACCTTATCCAGCACTAAGCACACATGCATCCTCCTCAGCTAAACCAACGAGCGGTGTCATAAGGGCTACAAGCGCAGAGCTGAGGATTTTTGCTAATTGACTTGATTTTCACTTTATCCCCTGTAGGTCTGAGAATGAGAGGGAGATCCTGTAGCAGCGTGGTGCATAAGCAAACCCTTTGAAGTGTACAAATGGGTTAAAATGTGGGACCACAGCAGAACACTACACATCAGGACTAAGTACTCTGATACGCATACTGAAGAAAAAGTTAATCTTATCATTGGAAACATGTCTGCACTGGATCAATCTAGTGCACACTTTTTGGTTATATTTTGAATTTAATATAGGGATATGCATGAATGATAGATATGATTATTTAAGTTTTTTTGTTTTTTGTTTTTGGTTAGTATTTTTATTCTGTCTGTCTGTCTGTCTGTCTGTCTGTCTGTACACACACACAGTAAAAACAATCTGTAAAAATAGGACACAATACTGTATTAACCAAAAAATAATCATGATAATAGATGCTTTTTTCAGGAATATTTAATGAGTAGAAAGAACAAAAACAATGGCATCTTTAAAATTTTAGTTTGTGTAAAAATATCTTTATTTTTACAAAAGTGACTGTATATCTTTACAGTCACTTTTAATCAATTTAATGCATCTTTAAATTAGCTGCAAATATCAGCTTTCGCAGAAGGCTAATTCAGACATTGTCACTGTGGCAGACAGGAGATGCAGAGAATAGATCTGTGCAAATTTCAGAATTGTGTGCGTTTCAGTTCATGTGCTGAATTTAAATTGGCCACACCTCACAGGAAACTCTATAGCTGAAGTATTCTTCAATCTGGGCCATACAAGGAAACGGATTCATGTAGAAGAATCGACAGGAGCAGCATAGATAATAACCATCATAATGTCTTGTTTTGGATGCTGGTGTACTGGTGTCTCCTCCAGGCTTATTATCTAGCTTAGCAAGTAAGAATTGGCCAAGTAGTTTCCTTATTAGTCATACTGAATTTTTCACTCTTGTTATGCTGTTATTCTTTCCCTTATATTTTTTCTTTATGCTTCAGAAGATTTGACATACAGCACATGAGTTTATGGGTTACTTGTACAGTGCATTTATCTTGTTTCTCTTGCCCTTTTAGAGTTTGACAGATGCGGTCACTTGTCGTATGGAAAGACCTATATAAAAGATTACAATTTCTCCATGTGTTTCATGGACAAAAGAAGGTCATACAGGTTCGGAACAACATGAATGTGTGTAAATAATTCTTGGGTGAACATTTCCCTGAAGTTTTGTTGGCTTTGCCAACCATCTTGAATAGCACCAAATTTATGGAAATTAATTTCCTTTTAACCCAGAGTTTGGAAGACAGATGGACTCGATATGCAGGGACAAAGGTTGAATTACCAGAATCCCATCTTTGCTCGTGCTCCACTTTCATTATGCAAAATAAGATCCTTCCATGTGTTTGTTTATTGAAATCAGAATTGTTCAGAGGTTATCTGATACACAAAACTCTACCTGGTTAAGCAAATCCATTTTGAGCATAAAAACCGATTGTCAGATTGTCTGTTGCATGACTATACGGTGAAATCTGTCACGGTTTAATGTCAACATTACACAGCTCTGTGCTCATTAAAATTCTTCCACGTTTAGAATATATTCAACTATTTTCCCTGGCAGCACAGCTCAGAGCACAACATCTAGACACCGCTGTACAATTTGAGAAGAAATCCAGGATTTGCTTTGCAGAAGTTAATAAAAAATATGGGGTGTCTTGACATTGTTATTTTGCATCTCTGAGAATATTTATTCAGTTAGAGAGAAGGAAGATGGTGATATGTTTTTTAAGGCAGTTCATTTCTACGGTTCACTGCACATAAACCAAGCACCTCTTTTATTCAGACACTCTGAAGTTGGTGGTGATCCGCACATAAGCCAAAAGCAAGATTTAGTGACATTTCACTATCCCAGGGGAGAATTCTTTGGTATAGGAAAACAACCCAAGATTCCTTGCATTCATTTCTAATTGACATTCTTTGCATTGCTCGATCAAAGGCCTTGCTCTGATTCTCTTGATGCGCCGCCCAATCAACGGTATTCTATAGCAATATTTTCTCGAGGGTGGTTTTCCCGAGTGCCTCGCTTTCAAAGCAGTTGTTACCTGCCATCTATTAGCCTGTTCTCCTTGAACTACAATGTCAGTCTTCAAAAGGATTCTTTTGTATACGGACAAGAACATATTTTAGATTTATTAGACCTCACATCCGATTTCCAACCTGTCCATCCACCAAAGTTGCATTAGATTTTTATTAAATACTGTACTGTAAAAATCTTAATGATTATGGGTGGCGGTGAGGTGTCCTTGACATCTGTTGATCGGGGTTGAATATTATTAAATCATTTGAAATGTGAAGTTGTAAACAAATGCTGTTGATTGAGTACTGTGGAAGCTTGAAAGGTCATTGTCGACTTTTTATATTCATTGGGTTTTTGGAAGTGGGGATACAGATGGCACGTCTAATAATAAATACAGAGAGAGGAATATTGTCAGCATCGTCGTCTGCGTAAATATTTATCACCACACGTGAAAACATGAGAGCTTAATTACCAAATCAAAACAGAAAAAGGACCTCTATCAGTATGTGCCTAATTGAAATGGGAGCAGTTCATATGGAGTGAGCAGACTAAACATATGAAACTCAGTGAACAGAGAGAGAAACATTTAGTAAAACCCAATGGGGAGGCACATGCTGAATTATTCAAATGTTTTTAATTGGTTAAACTTCACAATGAGACATCATCTATGGGAGAGAGTAAAACAGCTCAGAAACGCTCAGAATTGAATTAAGTATGCCTTTTCCAGTTTCATTTTTCTTTTTGTTAATTACACATATGTTATCATATTACACACTGTATGCATCAAAGCTATGCTTTTCCAGCCTTCAGTGTCACATGATCCTTCAGAAATCATTCTAATATGTTTGAACTTTTCCCCCTCCCTTTTCAAATCTCATATCACATCGGAAAGGCATGCATTCTCAATAAAAATGAAGGAAATAATCAAAAAGTTGAAAATAAAATAGGGCTTTATTGTCTGAATAAGGTGACATCCATTTAATAATCTGAATTAAAAGGATAATTTACACTCAATTGCATACCGTTTTATAATGTACTACAATACTGAGGTGCAGATACACTATAAAAGTATTGGGTCACCCCCTTCTAATGAACATGTCTGACTACTTTAGTAATTTCTATGAATACAAACCTTAATGTTTAAGCATATAATGATATTCTAGGGAATTGTGTGCTTCTAATTTTATAGCAACAGTTTGGACAGGACATCAATTGCCACTATTTGCATTAAGTAGTATAAAAAGCAGAAAATCCTGCTATTTTAACAGTGTAAATATAATCTAGCGCAATTTGCTATATAGTATATAGGCTAGCATATCTCTAAAAAAAATACTGATATTTATAGTTTCATACTGAAGAGATACTGATATCAGTATTGATACTGATATTTTCACTTAGTATAAATAGAATCCTTTGCTATTTGCACTTAGTGCACTTAATTTGCAATCCATCACTTCGTGTAAATAGCCGCTGCCTTAGTTATTTCTTTACTGTCACCTTTTATCAATTTAATGCATACTACTTTTATGGGGTGTTTACAGAAACATTAGATAATAACCAATGTTTATAAAGCAACCCATAGAAATCAGTCTTTAATTAGTTTATATTTTAATAAATTAATCTTCATTTTATGGATCACGGTGGAAGAATTAATTTCCCAGAGTAGTTTAGTTTAAAGGCCTGTTCACACCAAGAACAATAACAAGAAAGATATCTACAACAATAGCTACATTAGCATCCATATCAACGCATGATGACATTTTGTTTATTCTAAGTGCAGTTTTGTTATTATTATAGTTATTATTATTATAGTTATTGTCCTTGTATGAATGGGCCTTAAATGGATAGTTTACCTAAAAATTTTCATTTTGTCTTGATTTACTCTTCATCCTCATCCTCAAACCTGTAAGAGTTTTTGTCTTGTGTTGAACACAAAAGAAGATATTTTGAAGAATGGTGGTACAGTAGCTATTAACTTCCTGTTTCTTTTGTATTCAGCAGAATAAAGAAATTCATACAGGTTTGGGACAACTTGTGGGTGAGTAAATGATGACACAGTTTTCATTTTTGGGTGAACTATCCTTATAATATTTCAAAATAAAGCCTCTTTGAACACAGTGCAGTGGGCATTTTGTCATTCTGTATAGCAAAATTAAAAAGTGGAGCTGTTTTTTTATTTATTTTCTGGATAGTTTGGAATGTAGTTGTTGTTTTTCTTGTGCCTGTTTCAAACTGGACACTGGTGCAGCACGTTCATTGCCCACTGGCAGTATTTCTAGAATGCATTTGAACCGCTGCTGAAGGTGTAGTGCTCCTGTCACATGCCTGCCATACACTGCTGTGATGTGACAGATTACCCCTCCTACACACACCATATAACCATATAAGATATTGAACCATATAACATACTGTGTTCTGTAGTACTTTATATGATAAATCTTCAGGGGATAGTGCACCCAAAAATGAAAATTTTGTCATGATTTACTCACCCCCCGACTTGTTCCAACCCTGTATGTCTTTCTTCCTTCTGCTGAATACAACATGACTTCCATAATATGGGGGGGGGGGGGTATCTTATGGTCACCAAGGCTGCATTTAATTGATCAAATGAAAAAACTGTAATATTGTGAAATATTATACAATTTCAAATAACCGTTTTCTATTTGAATATACTTTAAAATGTAATTTATTCCTGAGATGCAACGCTGAATTTTCAGCATAATTTCTTCAGTGTCACATGATCCTTCAGAAATCCTTCTAATTTGACGATTTGCTGCTCAATAAACATTTCTTATTATCAGTGTTGAAAGCAGTTGCTTATTTTTGTGGAAACTGTGAAGCAACCAGGATTCTTAATGAATAGAAAGTTCAAATGAACAGCATTTATCAATATATCCCTTAATTATAGCACACGAGCATATAGATGACCAAAGCTAAAAGAAAAAACTAAAGGCCACAAAACTCCAGTGTTGGTTTCATGTTTTTTTAGCCAGAATTGGCTTCAGAAGAATTTGAATATAGCACAAATATAAAATTAGTGTTTTCATTTTTGTGTGATCTATCCCTCTTATTGATATCTGAAAGCAAAAACAGTTTTGGAAGACGTGTGTGTGTGTGTGTGTGTGTTTCTCACTAGTCTCAAACTACATTAACGGTGAGCTGTGGTACCAATTATCTCACACATAACTATGTTGTGTCGTAACATAATGATGTGTGAGATGAGTAATAATACAGTGAGAGCCATGATGTAACCCACAAGAAACACGCAGAGCTCATTTAATTGGATGGCCGGCAAAGTAGAGTGATGAGGGCTCATGATAAAGAATTCAGTTTTTATTTGATTTTATATCCTGATTTTAGATTTTTAATACAATGGTAGATGCTTGAAAATCTGTCAGCATCTGTATCATTACAAAATATAAAAAGTTACTCATTTATTTTGGTTCAGGCAGATGTAGATCATTTGGATGACTAATTTGTTGATGTGGTTCATGTAAAGGTTACATCACCAGTTTTCTCATTATTCCTCACAGGAATACACTGTAAAAACCTAATTTAACACATAAAAGTAGTTTAGTTAAGGATTTATTTTAGGTTTTAGAATCTTATGTTCACCAACGCTGAATTTATAAAGGTATTGTGAAATATTATTAACTTAAAAATAGCTGTTTTCTATTTTTATATGTTTGAAATTAAATTCAAATAAGAGTGATGCAAAGCTGAATTTTCAGCATCATTGCCACTGTCACGTGATCCTTCAGAAATCATTCTAATATGCTGATTTACTGTTCTAGAATCATTTTTTATCGATATTGAAACATTTTTTGCTGCTTAATACTTTTTGCGTTGATGAATAGAAAATTCACTGAACAGCATTATTTTGAAATAGAAATCTTTTATAATATTATAAAAGTCTTTACTGTCACTTTTGATCAATTTAATGCTTCCTGACCAAATAAAAGCTTTCCTTTCCTTTCCTTTCCAAACCAAACCAAACCAAACCAAACCAAACCAAAGCAAACCCTGCATACCCCAATATTTTGAAAGATAATATGACGGTGTCCACAAAAAAAAAATACTACTACTAATAATAATAATTAAGCTGCACAACTGTTTTCAACATTGATAATAATAATAGAAAAGTTTCTTGAGCCATCAGCATATTAGCATGGTTTCCAAGGATCATGTGACACTGAATACAGGAGTAATAACACTGAAAATTCAGCTTTTTATCATTATTATTTAAATAGATTTCTATTTAAAATCATAATATTTTACAATATTACTGTTTTTTTACTGTATTTTATCAAATAAATGTAGCCTTGGTGAGCATAAGATACTTTTTTTTCAGAAACATAAAAAGGAATAAATCAAAATGTAAAACATTACAGACTTACAAAAACATAAAAATGCCATAATTCTTGTTCATTTTGACTGGTATGTAAATATTGGTTCAGTGATGTTAAATAATATTGTTAGCTCGAATAAAACCAGTTAATGTAGATGTTGCTATTTTTTACAGTGTACACCCTTATCTGCTCTGACTCACTCACAGTATGCTGTTGTTGTTTCTCATTTGGTAAACAACCAACCCTTTATTTTTTCTAGGGACATCGAATGTCACACATGTCCATGAGCCCCAGTCTATTCTTTACTGAATTCAGCTCCTGTTATTTACGTTTCGCAAAGCGTCCTAGCCATACAATTACACCCCACCAGCAAGCCTGTGGTTACTTAACACCTCCCCTGAGCGACAGCCCTTACTGGAGAGACGAGAGCGTTGCTTTGTGTCATCTACATTCTCACTACAAGGAAGATCTCTTTCACAGAAGCAGCCATTACTGTGGTGGGCAGACCGGTCGGGGAGAACTCCAGGTGCCCTCCATTAGTGCAGAGTGAAGGCCGAGGCAGCGCAAACAGTTGGACTGTTTTCATCAGGAAGGTAGGCTACAGACTCCGGCATGCATGGAATAATACCAGTGTTGTTCTAGAGATGTTTTGGGGTCAGAAGAAGACTGAGGAAACAGTTCTAAAAAAGATGCTGTTTGAATGGATAAGATGCTTGCGGAGGAGGAAAATGTCCTTGATGTGTTCTGGATGTGTTAAAACTTTTAAATGCTGATGTAAAAACTGTAAGGCTGGAGATAAACATAATTAATTTTAGTATCAGCTTTAAATTAGAGCTGGGAATAAGCCTGAGATAAAGAATCACGAATAATAGTAGGCTAGCACATGAATGTAAGAGCTGCCTGATAAAAACTATTGAACAGTTAGACAAGGTGCCATATAATGTTGATATGTGTCATTTCAGCATCACTAAACAGAATCTGTTGTACTATCATCTTAGTAAATGCTTAGTTTAATGAGCAAAACTTTGTAGTTTCAAAACATATAATGCAATGCAATTCAATGATGACTGAGAGATGAACAAATAAAACTACTGATGATCATATTTGTTACTCAGTTTAACATGATTTAAAAAAAAAAAAATGTATATACATACATATATAGATAGATAGATATATGAAGAGTTTATTTGCAAAAACAGATAACTCTGTTTTTTTTTTTTTTTTCAAAAATCAGTTTTTTTATTGTTATCATGTTTTTATTGTTTTGTGTTAGTCAGCTGTATTTTTTTTTTTAGTTATTCTTTTAACCAAATTTCACAGCAAAAAGATAATAATCCAGGGCCTGAAGTGAGATATTTTTACTTTCAATCAGACGGAGGCATGTACTATATTGTGTGCAACAGGTTTTGATTTATGTTGATCATTTTGAGGCCCTAGAAATTTGCATTATCAAATATAATAAAGTAGACTTTTTAGAATTAAACGTTAAGCTTACATGTCTGCTATAAAAATAAATAGTGCTGAGATAGCATTAATTGGATTGGAGGATTGGAGGCTTGGACCCGGAAACATTCGATATGTCACGACACAACAAGTGGATTGCAAAAATAATTCCCAAACTGTAAGTTCCGCCCCAAATTCATTCAATTGGTTGAGCCAGTGTTACGCTGAACTGGTAAAAAATCTATTTAATTCATATATACCTTATATTGGGGTTAAAACAAAGATCACAATTTCCGTTTCATGCCTATAGTCTAAGCACCGTCAGGCTTCAGAAAACAGATTCACTAGAATGAAAGCAAGGAACAAAAACACCATATGCTCTTTAAATTTATTCTACGCTCAGAAGTTGGCAGAAAAAAACCTTTTATGTTCAGTAATTTGAAAGGTGGATTATGAAACATTGATTGTTTTTAATTATTTTACATGCAGTTTTTCATATCTGGTGGTGAGAAGAATGTAGCCAAATCACAAATTCATGGGAAATTAGCCCAGAAGGACATGTATTTGAAATTTGTGAAAGCTGTGTAGTGAGAAGTACGGGTCAGTGAAGCTGGTGGTCCGTGTGGTTGTGACCGCTGGTGTTGTGCCCAGTCGTGGCATGCAGGTGTGCTGGAGAGAGAAAAGTGGAAAACGCAGAGCAGAAGGTGGGATGGTCGTGGGATTGTGGGCGGCTTAATTCATTTGCCCTCTACACAAGCAGGGGAATGAAAAATTGGCATTAACTATTCTCCGCTGGTTACTTTTTCCGATTGTGATGCAGACATGCATTTTAAAATAGGCTAGTGATTGCTGAGACACTTGACCTCATCACATTGAATAAGGGTTTCTTTCCCCCATTTTTAAAAAATCCAGATTTAAAAAAAAATATCTTACCTTTAGGTGTTGGGTTGGCACGTTCACCCATGGGAAATATTAAATATTTTTAATAATAATAATAATAATATATTTTAAATATGTTATACTAAATATTTAAATGTTTTTATATTAATTTTATTTTTTACATTTTTATTTTTATAATGATTTTTATTTCTATAGAACTGACATTATTTATGTTTCTGACATTATTTATGTTTCTTTATGCTGATTCTAAGCAATTGTAATAAATGCACTTAGAAACTATAATTATTTAAATAAAATCAACCGATATCTAATAATAATAATAATAATAGCAAACCATGCCATGATTTATGTTATTACTTTTTTTGAGTACATAAATCATACCCATTTAATTTATGTGACTGACAAATATGCATTGCATTAAGTTTATTAGGTTATGTAAATATTTTGCAATCTAAATGGATATAAATATTATATACAAGTCAAATACATTTTTAAATTAGGCCTACAAATAATTTCAATAACGTACATAAAACACATTATGCAGTAATAATACATAGCATGCTATTCAGAATACTGCTACAGTGAACATTTCTTTAAAACTATTGCACAAATAAGCATGTAATTTAATAATCTGCCAGATCTCGCTTATATATTTCAATTTAAAATATAATTAACATTGTTAGCAAAACTAAGGTTACCTTGTAAACTTAGAGCTCAGTGATGCAATAAAATACTGAGAAGCACTGGGGCGATCAATTCCACGATCCTGCACTTAGAAAGCTCAGTGATTTCTGTGGATGTCGTCTTACTGACGATAGGAGGAGGGGATGGGGTTGTGACACTGCTTTAAAGCTACTTTCAAAGCTGTTAACATCCATAGCCCAACAGTTTCACCCTAATTCACATTCGCATAGCGTTTTTGAGATTCTCAGCATCAGAGAGGCTCTCTCAGTGAATGCAATTCACGAGGAGACACAGGGTAAAGTGGCACTTAACCTCTATAAGGCTTTCTAATGCTGCCATCTCCTTATTTGAATACTATGGCATGAGCATTAACAACTTGGTCAAATGTCTGACTGCTGTTCCTCCTTTCTTCCAGATCCCCTTCGCTCTGTTATGGATGAAACCATACAACATTACTTCACAGATGAACATGCCCTCCATTTCATCTTGGCGATCTAAAAATGTTCAGTCTTTTCAAAACAGGTGTTATTTTAGTATTATTTTTATACTTAAAGTTTTTTTCCTTTTAGTTTAGCATTTTTATTAGTTTTTGCTTTTAAAAAATGTTTTAATTTTTTTAGCAGTTATATTTTTAGTTTCTTTTAGTTATTTTTAGTACTTCAACATAAACTTGTTTCAGTTAGTTTGAGGAGCAGCTTTTGCAATTTTTGTTTAATTTTTAAGTTATTATGTTTTATTTTAATTTTTGTTATTAGTTTTTGCTTTATAAAAATAATTTAAATAGTTTCTAGTTTCATTGATGTATTTTGGTGCTTCAGCTTATTTCAGTTGTTGTTGTTATTATTATTATTATTCAGTTTTATATTAACTCTGTTCCAACATGTTTATTTTTATTCATCATTTAAAAAAAAAAAAGGGGGGGGGCTTTAAATCTTCAGGCAAAGTTATAAAAGTCATCTTTAGACAACACATATAAAAATATCAAAATACGTTTATAATAATAACAATAACAGCAGCAACAACAATAACATTATTATTATTATTATATATAAACATTTATTGTTATTAAAAAAAATATTTGTTCATATTTTGCAAATATTTTATTTTGGGTATCCTTATGTGCTTAAATACTGTTAAACAAAATAACAAAAAAACCAAAACAAAACAAAATTAAAGCACTTATCAAGTCCTTGCATTTCTACCATCAACCACAAGTTGTTTCACATCAGAAATAAAAGGACAGCTCCACTGGACAACACTGTTTGCTGATTCCCTTAAAATGTAAATGTAAGAAGCTCACCTAGAGCGGAGACTTGAAATTTAAGTAGCACACCTTCCCTTTGTTTTGATGAGACCTGACAATGATTGCACAACAGGAGTCGGATTGTGATGCGCTACCAGTGTGTTGCTTTAGGATATCGACTGACACTCTGCATAAAGTTTATGGCAGCACCTGTTTCTTCCTCAGCATGAAATCGACAGCCACGGCAAACTAATCCATCGGAGACCCAGTGTTTACTGCATGCCCGCGGCTACTCAGAGTTACAAGCGCACACATATACCTGCACGCACACAATCAAACGCATAAAGCAAGTGCTGTTTATAGCAGAGGTGTGCACAAACGCCAGAGATTTAATTTCCCTCTACAATCCTTGTAGGTGACATGCATGAAGTTGAAGCGAATTTGGTTCTTTATCAGATGAAAGAGGGCAAGTACTCAAACTGTTCTGAACTTCTGGAAAGAGTTTAAAAACAGGAGATGACAGGATACTCCCGCCATGCTCAATTATGGATGATGGCCTTTTATCTTCCCATCACTAATTAGAGGAGCTAACTCTGCTTTCAAGTTCATCTTTACATACCAGGCTTTTCATTTAACGATTGCACAAACCAGTAACACGTCAATCCCATCAACAAATGGATGCATATGCTCCATGGAAACCATAAACATAAAGGTAATGTATTAAATGCATATTTCATTACGTTTCTGTAGAAATATAACACTAAAGGAAGATTACACGGCTATTCGTTTTTTTTTTAATAGCCTCTTTTTGTCTTTGATATTAAGATGATGTGAATTGCACACTATAATGGCAGATGGGGCGATTGTTTTGCAAACCTGCTTGAAAACATTAGTCATTAGTTTTGCAATTCCATTTGGTGCTACTAGTGGTGCAGAAAATTACACACGTAAGCTTTAATTCGTGGGCCATGAAGTGCAGTAGCACAGTATATTTGAATAATTTATGGACTCTTCTAACTTTATTCAAAAGGATAGTCGAGATGCACTGGAAAGTTCAAAAGAAAATAGTTCAGCGGTTGCCTTTTCATGGAGATGTTTTATGTAATATCTATGTAATAAAATATATTTCTAGATAAATATTATATAATGTTGCACTAAATATTATGTTAAAACAAATATAGTTTGTATTATATTAATCAGTTTTAACGCAGACACACACACCACACACGTATTTGTCTTTGTATTTAAACTAAATAATATAAACTATATTAGTTTTAATATTACAACATTTTGTACAACATTGTATATTATTTATCTAAACTATATATTATTGCACTATGGTATATTATAGATTTTATATATTTATACACAGTGTATATACACACACACGCATGCACGCACGCACACACACACACACACACACACAGGTTCCATTTTATATTAAGTGGCCTTAACTACTATGTAATTACATTTTAATGAATCATTTAGTACAATGCACTTATTGTGTACATGCATTATTTTACATTGTACTTTTATTTTTTTAAATTCCTACATGTACTTACATCTGTAATTAATTTCTGTAATTATATTACGGAAGGGAACTGTTTAAATCAGCCGGCATCAGCTCTCCAACACAGGTGTAAGTCCTCAGCCATAATGACATCACTCACCCTAACTCCATCCTGCAAAACAAACAACCAACCAATATGACCCATACCCATATATATACACACACATATATACAGTGGCGGCTGTATATATATATATATATATATATATATATATATATATATATATATATATATATATATATACAGACTAGTCCTGACTTCATATTTCTTCTTATTAGCGGTATGTTGATTTCGACCAATCGCTGCACAAGTTAAGGTTACGCATGATGACGAAAGCACGTTAGTGCTAGCCTTCCCGGAACCCATAGAGATTGCATTGCAGTGCCTGCAGTTTGAATTATTTTTTTTATTTTTATTATATATGTGTGTGTGTGTGTGTGTGTATATATATATATACACGTACAAATCTATGGCTTCATAAAATGTATTTTAATATAAATATTTGCATTCTAAATATAAAATGCATACACATTTTTATAGTATAAAATGCATAGACATAGTTTGTTAATTTTTTCATTAGTTTTTATATAATTCAAGTTTTACTGACATTAATAAATATTAACATTTCTATTATTATATTGTATTATATATCAGAACCTTGAAGGTTTTTAGCAGAGCAGTCAGGCACAGAAATAGCAAAAAAGGTCAGTGTACGAGGAGGTCTCTGTATCTGATGGTGTGGGTACAATTAGCGGTCCTAATTAAGGATCTGTGACATCTGAATCAGCAGAGCTGTTGCGATTGGCTGATTGCTGTTATATTGCGCTTTCTGTAGCGCTCTGTGAAACTCTCTGAGACAATACTAGACAACAGACGAGTCACGACTCCAGCTGAACACCCACCGCATTCTCATTAGAAGAAGCCTCTGCCGCCCACACGGGGGGGTGATTATCCGTCTCTCTTCTTCCTCAGAGCTTCCTCTCTTGTACTCTTTTCGAAGAGCTTTTCTTTCTGTGTCCTCTTCTTCCTCCTAGATCATCTCATACATCCCTCAAATTTCAATTCAGCTCTTTTTTTGTGATTGAGATTATCTCGGTCTCACTTGCTGTATCCTAAAGGGAGCAGTTAGTCGAGGAATATTGGCGTTTGATCATTTTCATCTCATGCTCTTTTTATGTACCGATTTTTATATCACTTGCAAACATTAAATAGCTGCTAACCAATGCAAAAGACTCAATAGCTTATATAAAAAAAAAGAATTAATTAACAGAATAGTGATCCTCACTAATAGCGTTGTAAAAATAGTATTGGCCCAAATAGAGAGTCCTGTGGGAGCCTTGGGGAAAAAGTTGTATGCCTTTGATATTTTTTCAATGTGCTTCCCATGTATTGGTCAAAAGAAGAGAAAACACCAGACTTGAGTCAAAGGTTGTACATCCAATCATCCAGTCATTTAATTTTTAAGCACAAATTTATCTGTCAGTTTATAGAAGGAAACCAACATAAGCAGGTGCTGACTTTATAATGGATCGTTTTGTTCATGCTCTCATCCTCAAAGGAAAATCTGGCCCAAACTGTAATAAATGCAGTTTGTGTTTTGTCACTTTGATGTCCAATGTAAAACCTGAGTCTTGAAGCAAAACCAGTTGAAAACCCAGTTTAATAATCATGCTTTCTTCCTAGGCTGACACAAATAAAGATATGTGCCCTTCTATTACAGGAAAGCCACGGAAAGAAAACCTGAGCCCTGAGGTAATCAGACAGTTCTATTATAAAGGTTTAATCATCTTGATTTATACTGAAGCAAAAACAAAAGTGTCTTTCGTAAACTGTCAAAGTCGTGATGCATGATGTGTATGTGTTTTTGTTTTTTTAATGCAAGGTGACATTAGATCGATTCACTGTTAACATTGGATTCTCGATCCCTAACATGTCTCCCACCCAACAATCCCAATTTCTTTATTAGGACAAAGCAAGGTCAGACCGGATAAAACCAGAAAGATCCAAGTGAGTCCTCATCAATGGAACAGACACTAGTGGAAAAAAAACTACCACTTGCCTTCAACAAGAGTCCTTTAAAACAATGTTCATACATAATTAAAAGAGGAAGTGAACATTTTCAATTTGCTAACAAACGTGTAAAGCACAAGGTATACGTTGGGCTTTACGTCATGCACACTGTATGCATGCCATAAAACTGAAGTACACTTTGGGATTTATCCTTTGATTTGTTTATTGGAAGACCTAGACGGTGCTTGAAAAGAACCAAGATCTTCTAGGTCACAAATAGAGCGATATCTCTCCTTCAAGCACTGGCTCACTCAATTCTCAGAAGAGATACAGTAGAGAGAAGAAAAATAACAAAGAACTCTTCCTGGAGCACCACAAACTGAGGCTTTATATAGGCATTTCAGTAACCTGTAACACCTGTGTCCACTAATTAGCCCAACCCACATCATTTAGTCCATTAGTGAGTTGCATACAAGACGCCTGTAATACTCGAAGAAAGCAGTCTATTCGCTTTTCCATTGGCCTCAATTTGGAGTTGTTTGGCTGAATTTGAATTATTTGTACCAGTTTCTCATTCATTCATTCAATTTGCTTGCTCATTTGCTTTTTTATTTATTTATTTGTTTGTTTGTTTTTGCATTGCAATTATATTCAATAATATTGCAATTCACATACACTATTTTTTTCCTCCACTTTATAGGTTAGTCTTGTGTTGTTGAGGTATGGACCAATAGCAATAAATACTTTTAATGTGTTGTGAAAGGTCATTGAGAACACGATAAGATGAACACTTCACTGATCCCTCAAGGGAAATTGAGACGTTACAGCAAGCAGGTTACTCAGACTACAGCAATAAAGCACAAACAGCAGCTTCAGAAAGTACTTGGACACTTTAGCAACACTTAAAAATCTGTGAATGTCACTGCATTTGATAACAAAATATCAAAGCAAGTGGCATTTATTTGAAAAGGCATTGCAAGCAACCGCTTTGTTGTTCAAAACAAAAGTATGTCCAATTTTACCTGCATACTTGCAGTATAATTTGCATGGGGAGATATATAATATATAGCAAATTGCAGCTGCTTGATTGCGTGTATTGTTACAAGATGTAATTATATTATCCCCAAGATCTAATATATGCAACAATAAGGCACGAGGATATTAAGATATTACAAACACTAACATCATGATTTTCTGTAAAGCTGCCTTGCCTTGACATGTCCATAGTTAATGTGGTGATCTACATTACCTGGATGCTGATGAGTAAGATGCTTGTGGACTGGTTAATTTCACTTAAACACATAGCTCTGCCCTGATTAAGTTGTTTAGTTGAATTAGTTTGGTCCAGTTTAAGAAGCAAGATAAATAGACAAACCTTCTGTTCCTAAAAGTCCATTACTTGTGGCATGAATTACACAGGCTTATTTCTCCGGTCTGTAAGAAGAAATGGAGGTCCTAGAAACACACAGGAACCGAGGTCTCAGTGACATCCTTTGCCTAGTTATTATTTTTTGCATCTACAGAGATAATTTATTGAAATTACAATGTGATGGCTGGGATGGAATACTCATCTGCTCCCAGCCAAATCTCTCATTACAGAAAACAGATACAATCGAGCTTTTGCCATCCCTAAAACTGGCTATAGCAGATTTTATTTGTGCCTCTCAGCATTGTAATTAATGGTTCAATTTCCCAGGCCTTTGTTAGAGAGCGTAATTACTTTAGGAAATCTCTTTATAGTGAAGGCGGTCCCTAATGATTGTCCATCTCTCTGTCTGTCTCACAAGTACTGAAACTTTTTCAGGAACAAATTTTCCTGCATTAAACAGCTTTAAATGAATAGTTCGCCCAAAAATAAACATTTGCTGGAAATTTACTCAGACCACCCAAGATGTAGATGAGTTTCGTTCTTAAAGAGGAAAGAGGGAGAAAGATAGCATTGCTTCACATGCTCACCAATGGATCCTCTGCAGTGAATGGGTGCCGTCAGAATGAGAGTCCAAACAGCTGATAAAAACATCGTAAGTAATCGATACAACACATCAAAATGTATTGACATGTTTGTTTAGATCTGGTTTGGCTCATAAAAGGCGCTTGATCTGTGCATATTTCTCTCCTGATTCAGACGAGACAACTATTTCACTGAAGACATTGATATTATAGATATAGGACTTGTTTGAAGTTAAAAATGCCTTAACGATGGATTTGTTTCTTACAAACATGCAGATTTCGTGGAT
Source organism: Barbus barbus (assembly GCF_936440315.1). Lineage (NCBI taxonomy): Eukaryota > Metazoa > Chordata > Actinopteri > Cypriniformes > Cyprinidae > Barbus > Barbus barbus. Next base: position 4,585,306 of record NC_136734.1, read on the forward strand.
TATTGTGAGTTTTTATCAGCTGTTTGGACTCTCATTCTGACGGCACCCATTCACTGCAGAGGATCCTTTGGTGAGCAAGTGATGTACTCCAAATCTGTTCCCATGAAGAAGCAGGCTCTTCTACGTCTTGGATGGCATGAGGATGCATACATTTTCACCAAATGTCCATTTTGGGTGGACTGTTCCTTTAAATGCAGCAGTTTTCAAATAAAAGCTCTCAAAGGAAAAAGACAAATCCTTCTCGGGAAACACATGCACAGCACGTCTATTAGAAGCGTGAATGGGAAAGAAAACAATATTTGCACAGGGCTTCTAAGCTGTATTTGGCTCGCTGGCTGTTTGCATTCGAAGATTCTTCCTCGTACCGCCCGTGGTGCTTTAGCGAGACCCCAGAGAATCTGACGGCAGTCACATGAGCAGCTTCTCTCCTCCCTGGAGGTCCAATTACTGCTGGCTTTAGAGCAGTGGTCAGGCTGGAGAGAGGCTGAGTTCTCCGGGTCTGCTGCAGCTCTCATTAGTCAAACACTGCCTGAGAATTAGAACATGATCTAGAACACAGTGATCTTTTAGACAGTCTTTGGTGACTTCAAGGATGAAAATTTAAAAAGAAATGAGCAAACTTTGAATAGTGAATGAGGCAGTCTGACTGATGTAAGATGCCACATGAAGTGCACTCACACATGCCTGTGGAAATTAAAATAAAATACATATGAAAAACGTTATATTAATATCCCCATTCTGTGAATTTAGTAAATTTGGCAAGTACTTAAATATATGTGGAAAAAATGTGACATTAACATCCATAACGTTTTGTTTTAATGTAATTTTGAAAATTAAATGTGGCAAGTATTTGTTCAAACACCTTTTCTTGCATCAAACATAGATACATATAAGTATTTGTTTGTTTGTTTGTTGTTGTTGTTGTTGAAAAACAGAGCAGAGCTATACAATATCTTCAAAATTTATAAATACCATTAACAAAATATGAATCCAAGCATCATCTGAAACAAATACACATGTACAAATATACATGTACATTCTTTTCTCAGAATCAGTTCCTTTAGCCATTTTTGCAACAAATTTCAACCAGTGTTTTAGTATTATTTATATACTTTATACACTATTTGTATAATTTTTAATAGTATTTTGAATTATCTTTTTAATTTATTTGTGTTTGTTTGTTTACATTTAAATTTATTACATTTCATTTGTAATTTTGTTGTGCTGTATTTTTAATATTACTATTAATTTTTTCCAGTTACTAATTTTAGTGCTTCAACATAGCAACATTTCATTTGAATAATATTTTATTTTATTTAAGTTTTATTTCAATTAACACTAATATATACAGTAAATACAAATAGATTAAATTAACACTGATTTCAGTTGTTTCCTTTTTTAGTGGATGTAAGTCAGTTGGCAGTTTGGTGCCTTGTTTGATTGTCCAATTTCTATTTTATTTTATTATTTTATTTTATTTTTTTTGCAGAAAAGCATGATTGTACACCTTGATCAGCACTAAAACAATCGTATCCAGTCCAGACAAACATGTAAATTTATTCTGTTTTGTGCTGGTTCTGTTCTAATGTGTTTCATTCATGTTAACCGATGCCTGTTTTCATGCTGAGCTGTACCCGTACATTTGTCTAGAGTCTGAAAGACTCACATGTGTTCATATATTACATTGTGAACGTCAGGTGTAAAGGTCAGTACCTGAAGGCACTGGATCTCTGAATGCGGTCCATCAGCTTTTCTGTCATTCTGGCATTAGCTCATAACATCCATCAATGCTGCTCCAAAGGCCACGGCACAAGATCTCACTGACTTTTAATGTCCTGAAGAAGGGCAGGATGAGGCTCTCTGCAGCATTGCAATGGGAAAGAATGAATCTCTCTCCTATAGTCTCGCAGACCTTTGACTAATATTATAGAGTCTCGTTCACTTTACTGCTTATTTTGGCCTGAATAGACAAAGGTGTTGCTAGAATGCCACCAACTGCAGTTCTTTTTTATGTGATGTTATAGAGGGAGTAAATTTGAAATTGATGATCCCACAATATTAGGTTGCATGCAGCAAAGTGCTAACTCATTCAAATAATGACACAGCAGTCTCTGTAAACAGTTACACGGACAATACAAAAGGAATTATTGAGAAATGATTGTTTAGGTCAGTATTAAATCCAAAACTAGCCAATATTTGTTGTATAGTAGTGTATAAACATGATTTTATTTTTAACATAGTTAATTTATAGACACTGCTCTCACTTATTTTCACCGTATTCAATAATGAATACTGGTATTGCATTGCACTGCAAAAAACAAAACAAAAAACTAAATCATACTTAGTATTTTTGTTTTTATTTGCAGTACAATATGGAAATGTTGTGAAATTTATGCTTAAAACAAGAAAAAAAATATGTCAATTGGAATAATAAAAATACATTTATTTAAAAGGGAAAACAAGATTAGTATCCTTTTGCCAGATTTTTCCTCACTTAATTTAAAGTACCTTTTCCAGAAAACTTTGGAAGATGTACCATCTATGTCCTTTTGCTTCTAAAATTAAGAGTGATTAGATATTTGTAGTGTAAAACAAGACACAATGTATGAGTAAGAACAGGTTTGATATTTATGAATGAATGAATGAATGAATGATTGATGCATTTATATAGCGCATTTATTGTGTATTGCCGTACACCCAAAGCACTTTACAATCATGTGGGGGTCTCTCCTCAACCACCACCAGTGTGCAGCATCCACTTGGATGATGCGACGGCAGCCACAGTACAACGGCGCCAGTGCGCTCACCACACACCAGATACAGGTGGAGAGGAGAGTGTGATAGAGCCAATCAAATGGATGGGGATTACTAGGAGGCCATGATTGACAAGGGCCAGTGGAGGGAATTTGGCCAGGACACCAGTTTGGTTACACCCCTACTCTTTACGAGAAGTGCCATGGGATTTTTAGTGACCACAGAGAGTCAGGACCTCGGTTCAACGTCTCATCCGAAAGACGGTGCTTTTTAGAGTATAGTGTCCCCGTCACTATACTGGGGTGTTAGGACCCACACAGACCACAGGGTATTTATTTATTTATTTTTTAGTGTCTCCATGAAAAATATATGTAAGATTGCCTTTGTAAAGAAAAAAAAAGTTACAATATTGCATAACAAGTTGGAACATGTCTATGATGCTTTAAAGGGGTCATATGATGTGATTTCAAGTTTTCCTTTTTTGCTACAAGCTGTTTGTTCATAGATAAGATCCCTGAAGTTGCAAAGACTAAAGTCTCAAAACCAAAGATATATTCTTTATAAAAGTTAAGACTCGACCACGCACCCCTAAAACAGCTCATTCAAACACACCCCCACATGTCTACGTCATGGTGTGGGGAGATTTGCAAAACACCGCCCAAATGTAAAGGCAAAGAAAGAGGGCGGAACTATTATTCTCGCTGTAGTGCTGTTGCTGCTGTCGGCACCATAGATATACTGCCTTATTAGCGACTCTTTCTATGGGCCGCTATACGTAAGCCGTCCGCTATATTGTAGAGGTATACTTGACATCATTCATCATAGTAATCACTGAATATTCGAAAGATGCCACAATCATGCACAGAACGGCTCAACGGCTCTGTGCGAACCTACATTATGGTGAATGATGTCAAAAATACCGTTCCAAGATGGCGGCCGCATCTATGTGCCTGAAGCGGTCGAATAGGGCGTCTATCTATGTTTATAGTCGGCGCCATGTCCTGGAGACGATGTGTTTCATTGTGAAAGCGAAATTACTTTGTTTGGGCTTCCAAAAGAGGACACAACTAGAAATCAGTGGTTAAGTTGGATTTACAACACTGTTCCAGAACAGTACAACACAAATATTCAAGTGTGTGCAGTGCATTTAACGGAGGACTATTTCCTGAAGCTGGAAGAGTAACCTACAATGCTGGCTTGCTCAAAGGCTGTTTTTATAAAGTGGGGCAATTCCAACTTTGCAAGGACAGTCTGGAGCTTCTGACTCACAGCCTGTAAGTATGTTTTCTTATTTAAAGAATTTGCTACTGACGATTCAAAACGTGAGTTTTGAGCTGTGTAGAGTAGTGTTTGTTGTTTGTCATTTCTCCGATCACAAATGCAGACATGGTAATGTTTACGCGGTGCAATGCAACGCGACACGTAAAAAGACAGTATGAGTCATTATAATCAGTAATTATGTCCCCAATGGATGCAACAAATGCCTCGTTTATAATGTGTTTTATTGTTTTTATGTCGTTGCGCCAGGACACGCCATTACAATATGGTAAGGGGCGTAACATTTCCATCACACACTTGAGGTATTCGGCCAGTCACAACGCACTGGATAGCTGGCCAATCAGAGCATGCCTCGCTTCTCAGAACGATGAGCTTTGTAAAAATCGGCGCATTTCACAAAGACGGGGCATAGAGGAGGAACAATAATGTACAGTATGTGGAAAATAATGTTTTTTTGAACCTTAAACCACATAAACACATTGCATTACACCAAATACACAAAATAATGTTCTTTTTAGCATGTCATATGACCCCTTTAAAATGCCTTCTAGGTAGGAAAATAATTTTTCTTCTTCCCAAAAGACAACTTTTACCTCTTTATATTAATGGAGAACTTCATAGCCCTAAACCTGGTTACTATTCCATCTAAGATCTGCCAAGAATTGCCCTATAATTTTAAATGAATATTGGGTATTAGATTCCAGGTCACATCTCACTTTTCTCTTCTGCTCCACAGTCTGCAGGTCTTCACTCAGGTTTGTTGTTGTTTTTCCGTGTTATTTTGGCTTTCAGTCTGAAGAAGTGGGACAACATTAACAGCAAGGCTTTTGAATTATTTAGAGTGAAATGGTTTTTATGCTCAAAGGTACGTTTTATTTTTCCCTCGAGTCATCCATCTTCCTTCCAAATGGCTTTTGCCTAAACCACAGAGAGTAACAAGCCATACATCCAGCAGGAACCTTCTTCTCAAGGGAAGTTCACAGTAGCTTAGTCCTTTCACACGTGCACGCTCATAAATAACATTATACCAGCCCAGCATCCTGCAAACGCAACAATACATGCATGACCTATCATGCAAGCACTTTTAAAAGCAATATTAAATATTCATGTATGAATATGATTACTACTGCTTTTCAAATTCACGTTTTGCGATTAAAGATGGCAGTTGATTCCACAGTTCTAGAGATGGCTGATGGGGGAATTAGGTAGGAATGAAATGCACCTGCTGTTTGTGTTGTTTTAACACCTGATTCGCTAAAGAAATTATGCAAAAACATTGCCACAAAATCTGAACTGAACTGGTTTGAGCATGCAGCACAATTCGTCATGAGTCAGGTTGATGTGCTAGGTTGAGTACCTGCTTTCCACAGTCAGGAACAGCGCAGTATTGATTGAATCATGCAAATAGCACTGAGTTTTATGAATAATGACATTAAAAACTCAAGATGCATCGCTATTCCAATGCATTTAGCGCCTGACTACACTGAATTGCAAGAGCTGTAAGATGCAGGTTTTTGTATTAAATTTTATGCAACTTTTGATTTCCCCTAGAGATTTCACACTAGACAGGTTTGGTTCAGTTGTAACACGAGGGTCCAATCCTGTTCCTGGAGGGCAATATCCCACAGAATTGTTCTACAGCTAGCTCCAACACACTTGCCTGGATGTTTCTAGTGAGTCTGAAGACCTTGATTACTTTAGTTCAGGTGTGTTTAATGGGCTGAACTCTGCAGGACAGTGGCCCTCCAAGAACAGGTTTGGACACCCCTGAATTAAACAAACTCTGGTGGGATTGCTCTGTAAGTGTGATTCATTTGAATAAGTGTAAGTACTACCATCAGAACCTTTATGTGCACCAAGCAATGGATCAGGATCCCCTGAAAAGGTGGCTATCGGTCCACTTCCTTGAAGTTAAACTGAAATAGGAACACAACGTGGACATCTAAATGAAACAAAAACAGGACCTGATGTCACATAAGACTCTTAAACGACAGATTGCTCAATCATACACGGTTCTTCTTGCCAGCACATTTTGAACTTAGTTGAATTGCAAGACCTGTAAGATGCATGTTTTGCATTAAAAATTATGCAACTTCATAGTACATTTTTGATTTCCCCTTTTTAGTCGGGGAAGTTGTGGCCTAATTAGAGAGTCGGACTCGTAATCGAAAGGTTGCGGGTTCGAGTCCCCGGCCGGCAGGGATTGTAGGTGGGGGGAGTGAATGTACAGCGCTCTCTCCACCCTCAATACCACGACTGAGGTGCCCTTGAGCAAGGCACCGAACCCCCAATTGCTCCCCGGGCGCCGCAGCATGGCTGCCCACTGCTCCGGGTGTGTGTTCACTGTGTGTGTGTGTGTGCATTTGTTCACTACTCACTGCTGTGTGTGTGCACTTGGATGGGTTAAACGCAGAGCACCAATTTCGAGTATGGGTCACCATACTTGACAATACGTCACGACTTTAGTGTGTGTTTAAATTGGGTTTGCTTAAAACTTAAAACAAATTTGCTTAAATTGATTAAATTAAACTCTGGTTAGTGCGGTTCATTTGAATATATGTGAACGCTGTCGTCTGAACCTTGTTGCGCATCAAACAAATAGATTGGGACACCCTGAAAATCTTCCAAACAAACTCTGGTGCAGTTCAACTGGTATATGAAACACAGCATGGACCAAAAACATCTCAACGAACCAACAACAGGACATGAAGTAATAAGATATGACCCTTAAAATGACAGAATGCTTAAGCATACCTGGTTCTTCTCGTCATAAGAGCTATGTTCCCTATTTCTGTTTGGTACAAGTGTCGAAACTGTCATCTCCTTTCAGCATATCTCTGTGTGAGCAGTGTTTTGACTCCTAACACATTTTATAAGCTCTTCGTGAGATATCAGCTGGTAAAAATACCAACATATGTACACATACAATGAGCACATTTAGTCCAGCACATAGCAGCTTTGCATGTTTGGTAACTTCACAAAATATATGTCATGAAAGCTGTCCAATCATGCCTGTTGTTTTGTATCATTATTAAAAATGACATTGTGAATGCTAAGTGAACCAGGGCTAAATGTATAATTTACTAGACCAAAATAACCCTGTTTGTTTAAAAATACAAAAACCTGCTGTTGATATAAAATTTGCATTTGTCTAGTGCCTATGAACACAGTAAGAGCCTGGCAATATTACAATATTGATTCAGTTTCAAGTGAAATGGAAGAAGGAAATTTAGACAAGAGCAGAGCTCTCTTTTTCTCTCGAATCTAGTGGACATAACCACATTTAGCTGGTATGATACAATAACGTCATCTTGTTAGGCAGTTCTCCTCCATCGCATGGCAGCTCTTAAATGCTCCGACATAAAATATCTGTCTGCTGCAGTTTAATCTTTCCATTTGCAGCAATTATTCCTGAAGAAAACGAAGGAATGCCATATTACAATCAATAGAATATATTCAGTCTCTTCCAGTTTTCCTTTCTGATACAATGTGCAGTTTCATTCATTTTTATTTCAACAGGTGTGTGCGTCTGTAGCCAGTTGGATGTTTAGTGTGGAGTAGTTTATCGTTACTCATTATGGAATCACATAATGATTGGATCTTGTTGAAGTTAACATGAAATAATATTCACAACAAGAGTGGGAAACAATCAGAATTTAAGAGCTGGCTCATGTTCGAATCATGAGTTTGAATAAATTCAAATAAATTCAAAACAGAGGAGTTCATCAGTCAAACAGAACAAAATAAGCCCAAATTACCTTGATTAAAATCATGTGCTCTTTCATTAAATATAATGAGATTGTATACACTACCATTCAAAATGTTTGGGTCGGCAAGGTTTTTGAAAGAATTCTCTTATGCTCACCAATCAAAAATACAGTAATAACAGTAATATTGTTAAATATTATTGCAATTTAAATAATATTAAATAATATGTGATTGCTGATTTGCAGCTCTAAAAACATCAAGAAACAACAGCTGCTTAAGGTTTTTGTGGCAGTTTATGTTTTTGGGGGTTGTTTGATGAATAGAATGTTTAAAATAACAGCATTTATATGAAATAAAAATCTTTTGTAGCACTCTTTTCAATCACTGAATAAGAGACTAAATGTCTTTCAAAAAATTTTACTGACTCATATCAGGTTAACATATTTTGATGAAAGATTACAAAGACTAATAACTTTATTTCAGAATAACATGGACTGATGAATTGTGCACAAAAAGACCAGGAATATTTGTTAATATAAATAAAGGGGATTTTAATGTCATGTTTATCTAAAAATGATATTCTGAACTTCTCCAGCATGAAGAGTAAGTGTGTTTCCATCTTTCGCTTCCCTTCACTTTTTCTCTTTGTACTGATCTTCAAATAATTTTAACATCCTCTGGCCACCTGGGGGATGAGAGGAAAAACCCAGGCACAGAAGTTTGAGAATAAATGATCTTTTCATAATGAATGCAGATTCCTTGAGAAATACATAAAACATGCTCTTCTGCTTGTAATGCATGTATCATGTCTTAAAGCAGCTATATGTATGTATATATATATATATATATATATATATATATATATATTAACCTTGAAATATCAGCTTCAAAATAATTTTGAAGATACACTGACTTCTAATATGACGAATGGCTTCTGTCTGTTTCTTTCTCGTGCTTCCCTGCAAACGTCTGTTCTAGGACTTTGTAAGGAAGTGGGTATGAAATTCTGCAAAAAGGGCAGATTTCTTGATGGCAACAACTAATGCACAGTGTACAGTGAGCTACTGTAATTACGATGGAGAATTCCACTCCCTTAAGGGGGTCCAAAAAATACACAAAACTACATGCAGTTGCTATAAAGGGGACATACTAAAGTTTCTGCACTATTTGCATCACTAAACAAATGTAAAACTGTTTTCATGTTTACTGTGTTTACTACTGACAGTTGAAAATCTCACCCCCAAATTCACACCATTGGTTGAACTTAGTATTTCTTTGTTGAACAACATTTTTTGTGTTTACACAGCATGACTTGCATGAAAAACATAAAACTTTTTTATGCGTTTTGTTCATTCGTTTAAACGACAACAGTGTTTTGGGGGCCTAAAACTGCAAACATTTGAAAACTAGTTTAAAAGTGCAAGTTTTTGAAAACGATACTGTTATTGTCTCTGTGTTAACTACGGAAACGCAAATTTGTGAAAATGGTGACGTCAAGTGTCATACTGTTCATTTATAAATTCTAAAAAATCGGCAACTATTGGCCTCACATGCATAATATAGCATTGTTAGTTTGAACGGATCATTTCGACAATATTATCATCTGTACACAAAATTTTCAAAAAATGTTCAAGATTTTTTTTATTTTTTTTTAGTACAATCATTGTCAAGTAAACGTACCCTTAGTCAAATTTGGCTTGTTAGACTGGCTCAGTGAACCCCTGCTGGTAGATATTGGAATTACACCATTTGGACACAATAAACATCTTTCTCCTTTTGGCAGCCATTTAAACACAGCTGTGTAATTCTGGACGTATTTTTTTTTATTATTATTTTTTTATTTATTTTTTAATTCATAGATGTTATGGTACATTTTAAAGACTCTTGTGGACTTCTGTGAAGTAACACTGGGACTCTGCTTGTTTTTGTAGGGCCATCAGCCAATAAGCATCATAATGTCATGTTCCAGCAGCTCCAAAACGACCCAGGTTACGTAGGTAACCCAGGTTCCCTGAAGGGAACGAGAGCTACGTCCCGAGCCACACTTCCGGCGTCCCTGCCCGCGCTTGCTTCATGACTTTGAAGCTGACGCCGGCTCTGCCGCACGTGCTTATATACTTCCTGGTCGTGACGTCACCCCGCCCGTGACGCCTCGCCCATCCATTAGACTGGTTGTAAATAATATTCAGAGCGTCGGTCACGCTGATGGCGTTCCCATAGCGTCTTCGGAAGGGAACGCCATCCTGGAAGGGAACCATTATTTACTTTTCATAAATATTTTAACAGAAAAATGGCACACATTCATTGTAAATATTTTTACACAGATTAGAGTTTAACAGGTGTAACATTTGTAATATTTGATCCTGAATCATTATGGCATCATTTACTACCCTAATGCCACCTTACCTTGGTATCAAACTATAAATATCCTCTCTCTTCGCAGTCTAAGGTGGACTGTCACCATCTAAAAAAAATCATCCGCACCACCCAGATAGATAAAATCTCTCCTCAATCATCTGAGACCTGTCAAAGGCTAAAACGGCTCATTAATAGCTAAATGAATCACATAATAAAGGCCCTGGCATACCGCCTCATGCACCGCTATACGTTCACGTCATCTTTATTGATCCAGCTCCTGAGGGTTGATATACAGCACCGATCTAATTGTGTTCAGTGAAGAGTTTATGGCGTTTGCAAGGAGAGGCATCTATTAAAGGCTGCTTGGCTAGAAAGCCACGTGACGACCTGTCAGCAAATCCCTGAGATGAAATGGTGCCTCTGTCATTAAAAATAATAGCTATAGAAAAGTGGAAACAGGAAAAACAGCCTTTTATATTATATGAAAATCTAGCTCTCAAGTTAAGGGACAGAGGCTATACCGACAGACGCTGGAAAAGCTGACAAAAAAACCCACCAGAAAACACAGCCACAAAGTGCTAATTAGAGAAATCAAACTCTTTTTCAGAAGCCGCTTTTGAGGACAAGACTAATTTAAATGGAATCTCTCATTCCCACTTTGTCACTCCCAGAATGCATTGCCATTGGGAATTCATGACAACACATTTCTGACAGAAGGTGTTTGCCGACTTTGTGAACAATGTCGGTACTGTGAGGTGGCAATAGACCCACACTTCAACTTTTTGCTTCTGTCGCAATGATGATACTTCTTGTTCAACAAATAGTACAGAAAGTCTGACTGTTGATTTTTATACCCATTTGCAGGTAAACTCAAGAATAGGGCTGCAAATCATATGAAAAAGACAAAACAAAACAAAAAAACGTAGAACAAATTAATGCAATTCAAATGCCATGATGAGTTCTATCTGATAACACTAAATAATTTATAGTAAAATATGTAGTTTTTAAAGTTTTACAGTAGTGACAAAATTAATTTGTTTTATTTTAAACAAAATAGCCTACTAGTACTGACATAATGTGCATCTTCATATGAATAACCAGTGAGTTAAACAAACTTTAATATTACATGACAGTGCAGGACTGTATTTAATTCAAGAAGATAAAATGGGTTAGACTACTCACTTTGATTCACTAAAACTCAATTCAAATGCTAAAGGAAAAATATGCAAATCTGTTTGAGTTTTGGCAGGTTACATGTGCGACAGAGTAAAAAAGCAGATGTGGTAATTAATATTGCTATTTAAATAGACAGGCTTATAACTCGTAAGACATGGGAAATATAGTTGCAAATGGACTTTGCCTTTCCATTTGAAATTTAGCAGTCACTGTGCGTTCGCAAAAGAGAAAATTCAAATGGTAACGCAAGATGTGCAGTTGCATTTGGATTGTCACGATGTGTCTACATATGGAAAGTCAACTGAAAATACAATTTGCAATTCTTCTTGAAAACAGAATATCCTTCCATACTTTGACCTCTAGGATATAGCAGACTGAAGGCAAGTCAAATCCAACTTCACACTGCTCACTTGAGCATCATGACAAAGTATTAAAAGCACATAAAAAGACAAAAAAGCCCCTAAAAAGATAAACAACAAGAACAGTTCCTTTTGATCTTGAAAGCTCATAATTGCAAGTAGATGGAAAATCTGTTAGGTTCTTTTATGAATTATTCATGAATTAATTACATTTGAACTTTGTCTGTGTAACAATTATTGTAAACTACTGGACTAATACATACATATTTAGAGTATACATATCATAAAAGCTGTGCATATACTGTGTAGGCATGATTATTAACAGTGTCTCTGTGGAGGTCATCAGAGAAGCAATTAGAAGTTTCCCTGAGGAAAGTTATCAGGAGGGACAAAGACATATGGAGAGAGTTAGAAAGATCCAGCTGCTTTTGTGCTTTATTCACCACTGCGACCTGGAAGGGATTTAGTTAAAATAGTCGAAACCTTCTCCAGCCTGCCAATATTCATGTCAGAACGCCATTGAAATGATGTCAAGCATAAGGGAGGCTGGTGACCTTGTATTTCCTGGAAAAGCACTGAATTGTGAGGTAACGGAGCATCTTATTTAATTGAAGTCGGATTAGAACTGACACTGTAAACTTGCCTTGATAAGAAAATAAAATCTAACTAAATAAATCTGCCGCATCCATTTCCCCAGCAGAGTTTCCCCTACAGCTCATCTATGGTGACATTAACCATGAAATTCAAGTCAATTTGGTCAACGGCCAGCAGATGGGCGACTGAAGGTGGTAATTATCTTTCATGACAAGTTTGCATATTTCCCTGCAAGCTCTAACAAGATGCTAAAGCTCTTTTGCTCAGAGACTCGCTGAGGCGAGTTCACACTAACGTCACATTAATTGGACATTACATTGGCTCATCATGACTGACCACTCAGGGTGTGTTTTATTTCACACATCCATTGTGCTGTTGAAACTATCATATTAGTGTATATTAGTACATTAGTGTTTTCAGGCCTTAGAATGTATTCGACGTACAGATGCTGCTCATGAGCGGTATGATAGCATGATGGGTTCAGAAATTAATTTTGTGATTATTATTTACCACCGGCATTACTCTGTATGATATCCTTTGAACACAAAAGTGGTTATTTAGTATTTACAGATTAGTGCTGCACCAAAAATAACTTGAGCAACATAAATGTACCATAAAAGTATATAGTCCATATGATTTGTGCGCTATATTCCAAGTTATATTCCAATATATTCCAAGTCATTTCTACCAAGATGCATTTGTCAATGACAATCTGAGGTCAATGACAAGACCAATAACATGTAACAATATGTCAAACCTGATGCAGTGCTTCATAATTTGCCAAATTTATACTGAATGTGATTCAGACATTTTGCTATAAAGATATTTGACTGTTTTTCACACACAAAATAAAATTATACTCATTTGGTCAAATGTAAATGATGACAGTCTTTTCTGTTGTATGGCAGTCTTTCAAGACAGATGGTTTTCGTTCGCTGTTCCCATCACTTAGCTTATGTTCCAGCTGCATCGAGTTCATTGCACAAGAGGAATGTTGAGAAATGTTTGCAAACATGTCAGTTTATTGTAGCGGTCGTTACTGTGGTGGCAGAATCCCAAGTCAGCTGACTAATTTGCCATTTTGCATTTTGTTTTCTGATTGGATGTAATTTACTGTGACATGGAAGGCTTGATGCAAGTAACATCCAGTTGGAAACAGAATTAAATGCAAGTGCAAGTGTCTGTTTTAGCATTTATTGACTCAGAAGACAATTTGGATGACATACTGTATGCACAAATATAACACCTTTTTAAAAAGAACTGGATATAATTTTCTTAATTAACTTTCAAAAACAATTAAATAAATATCAGTGATGACTATTAAGTTCAGATTTTTTTTTTTCTTCACACAGTGAAGTACTAAGGATGAAATAGAATAGATTGCCCTATACTATAGAACCAACAACAATGAGAAAGTAAAATCTGACAAACTTTGTGAAGTTCCTTACTGGCTGTGTTGCACCTGCCGCTCTTCATATCCTTCGGAATATTAGAAACGAGAGACTGAAGTTTATTTTTAACAAGGTCTGTGATCATTTCATTTTGACCTTAACGGTGTGAGCAATACATTTAATCACAGATTGTTTTGTGATCCTGTCAAAATGTAATGTGGCTTTGTAAAGTAGCTGTTATTGAAGCAAATTCTGACAGCAAATGCTGCAAGGAGCCAGTTTAATTAGAGTGAGGATGTGAAATAGGTATGAAAAACTAAATTACAGCTGTTCTAATGCAAAAATAAATAAATAAAAACTTACTATATTTGTAAGGAATCACAATAATAATAATAACAACAAATGCATTATATGACCTGTTTTAATAAAAATAGCTGTGGTTTGACACCATTGTCTTCTTTTTATGCTTTCATCTGCTTTGTATTTATAGGTAGACCTATTGTATGACATCTGAAATAGAATACGACAGTGTAGAAAAGTTGGAAGGAAAAAGAAAGGAAACAATCCCTGCATTACCACCATACCAAGTTGGGGAAAAAAAAGAATTACCCCTTTCAAATGAGTTAGTCGTATCTTATATGGCAGCAGTGCATTATGTTGGAGAGAGCAGCTGTCAGAATGAGGCTCTATTGGGAAGAAAGCAGCAAAGATTGAATTACTTTCCTCTCTGAAGGCTGACTAAGAACATATCAATAGAAAAAAAATAAGTTTTGACATGACAGTGTGAGATAACTGTGAAGCAGCATTTCTGATACAGATATCTCATCCCTCTGTGAAACTTTCTGTATATTGGCAAAAATGATTTCTAAGTAGACTGAAATTTATTGTAATAGAGGTTTTAGTATGAATATATCAAGGAAATGCACTGAGATCCATAAAGCTGTATCTGCTTTCATCCTGGACCATCAAAACATCAAGTTCATATTTCCCATGCCTCTAGTATCAACGAATGTGAAAATGATTGTTTTTAAACAAGTTTCTTCAGTTTAATATGTAGACAGTCTTGCCAACACTCACATTATTGGTTGTGGTAGTTAGTATTGCTGTTTCAGGTCGGATAACTCACTTTTTGAAAGCATTTTAGCTAGTGATGCACCAATATATATATATATATATAACGAGGAGGCAGTGTCTTTAAGATCCATGTGCAGCTTTATTAATCACACAAGAATGGTCATACAAGCATAAGTCAATGACAGGCGTCAGGTACCACATAGGCAGGGCAGAATCATAAACAGAGTTATATATATATATATATATATATAGTGGCGGGCTGAAGAATCACACGACAGGTTGCAGTGAAAGTTAAAGCCCCGGAGGGTGTGTTTATTGACAAACAGAATGAACCGTGAAGGTGCTAGAGGTGTCTGGTGCTCGTCCTCGGTGCTGCGTGAACCTGTTCGCCGGCTGGCTGAGTGCAAGGGGATTTGGTGTCCGGTGGCGGGCTGGTCGGTCAGTCGCTTTCTGGAGGGACAAGAGACACAACATTAGCTGCCTGTCATCTGGAGATCCTTCTCACCCGTGTATTCTCGGGTGCAGCTTTTGTAGTCCTCTCCTCATCCGCTTCAGCTGGGACCGATCAGCCCTTGGTGATTGTGTGCAGGTGGATCTCCTTTGTTGCCAGGGCGACGCTGATAGGTGCCCAGGACACGGCTCACAATATATATATATATATATATATATATAACTTATATATGATATATGCTATAAATATTAAATGGCTTTCCTGAGGTACATGTAAAATTATGTGTCATATTGTTTATACATTTTTGGTTTCAAGCGAAAAACTGATGATACACGGGCAACTTTTTTTGAGCAATGTGGCTTCGCCACTTTCCCATTGAGAATGGGTAACAAATTTCTACCTAGATACTTTAGATCGGCCATGGGCCCTGTGTCTCACCTGGTTGCCGGTTGACGGCAACATTACCCACAGAGTTGCCTGGCAACATTGCTCAAAGTGTTGTCCCATGTATCATCAGCCAAACAGTTTTGGAAGTATTGTAAAATAAGTTTACACTACCTCTAAAGTAATTTAAAATAATTCATTCAACTGAAGTATTTCGAAAAAAATATGAATAAATAAATAAATAAACAAACTTGTTTAATGTGGCTTTCGTGAGCATATCATTTCCAGGGAGCAAACATTGCCCCTTAATTAAAATGCTAATTTCTGACACCAATATGTCCAATAAAAATGTCTCCTTTGAATAAAGGTACAGATTTTACCTCCACTGAAGACCACACAAGCTAGGCAACCAATCAGGTCAGTGCTTGCTTTCATTAAGTTAATGAATATTAATAAAATAAATTAAATTAACAGTCTGTCACATCTTATAAACACATGCAGAATAATGTAACATAGATTAGGCAGCCAATTACCTGTGGAATTCTGGGGCGGCCTCTCACTCCCACGGGCTTATTAATGCTGTTTGCATCTATGAGGCACAACCAAACATATTAATGTTTGTAATAAACATCTGTAGCAAAGCAGGACTCTTTTCATCTGTTCCTGTAGATATCAAAGGTCTCAATCTCAGATTTCCTGGGGGCCGTTAGCAGGTGTTGTTCTCTATCAGGGGCCAGATGAATGGTGTTTTTACAACCTTGGATTTAATCTATATGCAGTTATTGGCACATTTAAGACTGTTGATGCATGAACAGACACTTTCAGAGCTGAGCGATGCATTCTGCTCTGCACATTTAGTGAAGTAATGATGCTTGTCATTTGTGTTTCTTGAGAACTGTGATTTTTCTCCTTGCAGATCAGGCAGGTAGCAGTTCCAGAGGCCAGACGGTCAGTTGTTTTATATCGAAAGAATATAAAAAAAAAAAAACAAAAAAAACATGACACACTTGATATTTTAAAAATGAAAGGAAAAGTTCACCCAAAAATGAAATTTGCTGAAAATGTACTCACCCTCAGGTCATCCAAGATGTAGATGAGTTTGTTTCTCATCCATCAAAACATTTTAACTTAAATCTACCTAAAATACAGCTAAAAAGTCAGTAATGTAATATTGTTCTGCAGTGGAGAACACTGACACATCTGAATCAGGAGAGAAATATGCACAGATCAAGCACTGTTTACAAACGAAAACAGACCAAATATGTTTGATGTTAGAGCACAACGGAGAAGGGACTTTTTCACTGGAAGAACTGTTATTATGGATTATGGAGTAATTTGACCAAAAGTGACAGTTAAAATTAATAGCTGTGGTGAACTATTGGCGTTTTTCTGTACAGTACTGTACAGTTCGTTATTGCTCACTTTTGGGGGGGGTTTCCACTGGGTACAGAACCCGGTATTTTTTTTAGTACCACCTCGGCTGAGGTTCCAAGCGAGCCATACCATTACCAAAACGTGACGTGTAAAATCTGCTGATTACTGATTGGCCTAAGAGAATCATCACTGCCTGCGTCATTGAACTTGCGGCACGAGACACAACAGACCCGCTAGATTCATGGCTTATTTCCACTGAGCGGTATGGTTCAATACAGTATGGTACGTTACGCAGTTATTTCCGTTTCCATTGTCAGTTGTTATGAATGGTACCAAAATAGCAAACTGTACCGTACCACTTTTTTGGTACCCTTCCTTTGGGGTACCTAGCACAGCAAAGAGTACCAAAAGGGTGGAGCTAAACTCTCTGCAGAACGTTGATTGGTTGAAGGGGATAAAGCTCACTCATTCCACTCTGCTGTCCATGTTGAGCTTATTGACATCAGAGTGCGCAAACACAAAAAAAATGTGTATGTTATGATTTTATTTATTCACACAGACAATAGTCGTTTCTCAATATACGTTCTTGTCTGTTCTTGTGGAGTTGTGAAAAGTCATTGCCCAAAAACCTGTGTAATTTTCAAAATATTACTGTTATCGTGTCATGAAATGTAGTTTTAAGAGTTTTTCAGGTGAGAATGTAGTTGTTTAAAATCTGTGGTTTATTTATAAAGGTAGCGCCTATTTAGAAAATTTGCTATGCCGATTTCAGAGCTCCACACGATCACCAGGCGCTCAGTGCTCATGTATCCGCCTCAAGCAGCCTTACGCACGGCTAGTCCTTCCGACATTTGCCATTGGCTCTGATGTTTCTGTATTGATTGAACATGAGATACAATTCGTTTTGGGTATATTTAACAGGCATTTGTGGTCTCATGAATCTATTATTTCTTCCTGGTCATATCGTTTTTGGCTGAGCACAAAAGTTATGTTTAATTTTATATAGTTATTTTGAACTTTACTGTAGTACAGCACTGACTTTGTAGCATACGTTAGCATACGACATTGTAGCACAAGCCTCTTATACTTTGTACATATACTTTTATAATGGCTATTATTGTTCATTAAAACTGACATTAAACAAAAAGAGGCAGAGTTGTGCTTATTGTCGCGCTTTATTGTCGATCGCTACTTTCCGGCATACACCATGCCTATCAAGTAAGGGTACTGTTGGCAGTGGAAACGCAAGCTGGATCAGGGTGTTCTGTCCCGAATCGTACCGTACAGTACTGTACTGACCCATACTGCTCAGTGGAAATGATCCATTAAATCAGCACAACCAGCGAAGGATCGAACACAACTGTTTTGAATGAGCGCACCTTTGTTTCGTTGTCTGTTGAGGAAGTACAGACTGTCCTCTCATTGATAGCTGAGGGGCAGATCCAGCGAGAGCTTGATGGAGGAAATTAAAAAGTTTTCAGGAGTCATGACAGTAGAGGCGTTACAGTAGACTATGAACACATTATCAAGCACAATAAGACGCAAAAGAGAAATTTTAAGTTTTGCAAAGTTTTGTTTCAAGTTCACTTAAACATTGTTTTATTTATATATATATATATATATATATATATATATATATATATATATATATACATACATATATATATATATATATATATACATACATTTTTTTTTTCGTGCACGTAAATAGGGTTTCATGTATGTGAATTTGGATACGTATGAGTTATTGAGACCAATTCGCTTCCATAATTTTGGAATACTACTTTATTGTGGATTATTGTGATATTTTTATCAGTATGGACTCTCATTCTGATGGCACCCATTCACTGGAGGATCCATTGGTGAGCAAGTGATTTTTTTCCAAAATCGCCTGAGGGTGCATACAAGTGGTGCAGCAAGTTTTCATTTTTTTGGGAGTGAGCTATTCCTGTAATCACAACAGGTCCTCACCTTGGCTAGAATTGTGTGTTTTAGTTCTGTAAGCCAGGCTCAGTTGTATATATTGAAGGTTTTGATCATCTGTTTAAAATATTGTGTTTCAGATATGGATGCACATAATGAGTTTCACTCTATGTTTTTGTCAGTAGAATTCCTCAATGTCAAGTCGCATAGCTGGTCGTTCTTAATCAAGCTGCAGAATAAGACACCGAGGGTCAATTTCAATGATAATTAACTATGATATAAATGCATGCTTATCTCACACTCAAATTGATGTGAACATCTCTGTGCTGCAGTTTAAATGTTAGCCCCCAACCGCAATTAACATTAGTGCTAGAGTGCTGCTCAAATGTGTAATTGACATAAACATGGCAGGTTTTACATGTCAGCTCAACCATTCGGCACAGTGCAGATTTTTAAATTACAGTGCTTGTAAGGCACTGCTATGTTAATATTGCTCAAATATTATTTTTAAAGTTAAAATAATGTCCCTTTTACTGTGACATTGATAGAAGGCTCAGCATTCAGAGCATAACAACAATGTCCTTGCTATATTTGCATACTGAATTCCAAACAATTGTATTCCTTTCATCTGTTTAAAACCTGAAATATGATTTCTCTATTTCTAAAAAGAATAAAATAAATTAAAAACAGAAAATTAATCTTTAAATATATCAGATTAACCATACACATTTAAAAAAACATATTTTATTTGTTTATTTGCTTTCAAGCATTGGAACTTTCTTTTGAAATTACAAATCTTTATTAATACAATTTGTATTCTTTAATATTGCTTTGTCACAATCCGTTGCCTTTATTTTAGCTATTCCAAAGTAGTTGTGTATTCAGCATGTATGTCCATATTAAGATGCATCTTCTAATTATGCTAATTTCTGCATCATTAGCTCTATCTTTAAAGCTATACTTATACACATTTTTATGCATAAATTTTCATACAAACGCATCGATGAGAACAGGCTGGTCCTCTGGGAAAGTCTGCTGTCATGTGATAATATAATCTTGTACTACTAATAACAGCTGGAGGCAGGAATAAAGAAGGTTAAAGCCCCTATATAATCTGACATCTACAACAATTTGCAGAGAATTGTGGGAAGCCTTGGAGGCTGGTGCAGTTTTTACCTGAGCAGCTTCAGTAAAGCTGTGATAATAGCAGTGTCTTCTCTCAGCCCTCAAGTCTTCCTGTCACTATTACTTACCATTTTTGTCTTTTTTATATACATAATGAATTTGTTAATGTAATTTAAAGTCAAACTAATTGCTCTCTGGTAAGTGAATATGTACTGTATTGAATTTTGCTATATGAAAGATTCATCTATTTTTATAGATAAAATAAAATATCAGTATTTTTCAGTATTTTTATGGTAGCATATTTTTGTGTGTGTGTGTGTGGGGGGGGGGGTGTACATGAAGAATAAGTGTATGTTCTCCACACAGTCTATAAATTCAAACATTGTTTTACAATGTCTGAAGATTATGTGAGTGGTGTTTGCCATTGTAAAACTCTCCACCAGAGCTCTGTGGTGTTGTTGATACTGTGTGTATATTTTTTTCTGGGTCAGTGGTGAACAGCAATGAAGTTTTTTTTGCTTTGTTACTGTACTTAAGTACATTTTTCAAGTATCTGTACTATATCAGATATTTTGAGAAACTTTTACTTCACTACATTTCAAAGCATACTTTTTACTCCGCTACATTTCTTAAAAACAAGTCATTCCTCATTATTTTGAACTGGAGAAATCGTCACCACCACGAGACACGATAGTAGTGAACAAGCTGATTCTTTGCAATGAACCTGTTAAATCAGATCGCAAATGGTTCATTTGGGAATTGGACTGATCGGATTGCAGCTTTTCTCGAATCAACAACTCCCTGATTCAAATGATCTGGTCAGGATGAGTCTCCAGTAAATGAAAAATCATATTTAGGTCACAACTGTCAGGTGTGTGTACTAAATCTGCTGTAAATGGTGAGCTGTTTAAGACAACTGAATGAAAATCTTGAATGCGAACATGTTCACATTTGTGTATCACTGCCAGTCGCGTAGGTTTTAGGTAACAATGACACATAAAATTAAAATATCAAATTAATGCCCAATGCGCCTTCCCTGCTGCTGTTACAGATTCAGATAAGTTTGAAACTAGGCCTAGTATGAATTAAAAAATGTATTCTAAGTTATGTCTGTTTTTACAGTATATTGGTAGTCAACACATTTAGTTTTTCCTCATTTTTAAATGTTTTATTGATTGATTGTAAAATATCAATATATTTTGTTGGTTTGCATGCGCAGTATGAAGTCTCAGTAAACTAAATTGACTATTCTGTTATTTATATATAAATATAAGTATATATAAAATGGCAAATCAAAATTCATTGATCAGTACTTTTTACTTTTGCTCCTTAAGTGCATTAAAAATCAAATACTTTTGTACTTTTACTCAAATAAAATTGAAAAGGAGTACTGAATACTTTTACTTTTTAGTAATATTTTATTAGGGTACCTGTACTTTTACTCAAACACTTGTACTTCGCCCACCACTGTTCAGTGGTGCACTTTCCAAAAGCAGCTATAGCAAGTTCTGGGCTGCGTTCAGCCCCGACAAAACGTTGCAAAATGTTTTTTAAATGGAAATGTTGGTGCGTTGAACACCCTGTTCTGATGATGCAAGTGTTGCAACTATGGCAGCTGAGAAGGCCACTCTTTGTGTTCAAGAATTGTCAGAGCCTGATGAAATTGGTATAAATACGTGTTTAATACTGCAAAATACGCTCGATGTTACAGTCACTGCCCTTGCCGTCCAGAATAAAAGAGAACATCCCAATCGAGTGAAGGGATTTGTGGAAACTGTGGTTCCTAATTATTGTGATTCAACATTTGCCTCGCATTTCAGGATGAAAAGACAAACATTTCACGTGAAGGATAATCCACTTCTTACCTCCGAGACTGTGTTATGATCTATATGACCGTATTAATTTTATTGTGAGTATTAAGCTTATCATGTTATGATATTGTAATATTTACCATTATATAATCAGAGGAGCATAGACAAGTTTACGAAAGTGTCACTCCACAATACAATAGCAAAATATGTACAGTATTTTTTTATGTTACATTAATCAGTGTCTAGCATGCCTTCCTAAGGAAAGGATATGGACCAGAAGACATTGCAATTACTACATGATATTTAGACAGATTTAAAGAAGTTTCAGATCTATACTTGTACTCTTATTATTTCAGTTATTTTGCTTTACTTGGACCCATTGTGCGAGCTGTCTCTTTAATACCGCGTTGTTTATATAGACGTTGCTGCTGATTGGGCTGACATTTTTGACACACCCACCAAACAAGAGAAAACGTATCTCAAACTCCGTTGCACACCGTTTCCAGGAAACGACACGTTGCGCATCGGTTTGAGCTTGAACGTGTCCCTGTTGTTACCAATAGAGTTTAATGGAACTAATGTTCATAGTTAGCTAACGATGCTTTTGGGACACACCCCTGGGTGGTTGTTTACCGGTCCGTGTCAACAGACTAGTTTCTATATGGGTTCCTTCCTCAAGGGATTTTTGTTCTCATGTTTCATCGTTCGTGAAGGAAAACATTTACATATTATTTTCTTCGAGAAGATAAACCGCACATCACTTCAACAAAGAGCCACATGATTTAAGATGTCATTCATATCTAGGCTGATTAAATGTCAAAGTTCAATTTATAGGGTTGAGTGTTTGTCTAATACATCTGTCTAATATTAGCAATGCTTGCCTTAGCACACACCATTAAATATTTTATCTTATGTGACATGTTTGTCAGAATACAATGGCCCTATTTTGAATCCTTGAGCAGTGCCATACAAAAGGGCATAATTTTCATTCAGTGAAGACATTATATCAGAGAACATAGAGAGTCTCGCCTTCGCTGACACTCTCTTGCTATTTGAAAATCACCAAGCAATTTTGTTTCATACTTTCAAGTGAGCAACGAGTGTGTGCTTATACTTCAGCCTGAACTCTTGTAGTCAGGACATCATCTTCATGGTTTATAGTACACACACACACTCACTATCAGAAACAGCCCTGCAGGTCTTTGAGGGAAAAATGCCATGATTGATGTCTGTAACTGTCATCACACATTTACAAGCTTGGGGGTTCCCAAATAAGAAGCAATGGCTTATGGGTAGTTTACTTTGCCACATTGATCACTGACTAATCACAGAAGCACCCACTGAGACGTATGTCCCCCACAACCAGCCTTAAACGTTTTCTGAGGACGGAAATGAGCAATGTTGAATAAAAGCAATAGATAGCGCACCTAAAAATGAACCTTCTGTTATTGTTTACTCTTGCTCATATCATTATGAACCTGTATGACTGTTTTTCTTTTGTTTGTTTATGCAGTAATCAAAGGAGTCCAGTGTTGTTCACCAATGTTTTTGAAATATCTTATGTGTTCTGCAGAAGAAAGATAGGCATACAGAATTGTAATGACATGAGTAAATGATGACAGAATTTTGGGGCGAACTGTCTCTTTAAGGACTTGGACAGAACACAATTGTGCGCTGTATGCATACATTATGTGTGCATACCTTAGTTGGACAGGAGACAATTTTGCTCTGTTTGCATAAATAGTCTTTGAAATGTGATTTTTGTCATTAATAATTCCAAAATTTAATAAGTAATAACATTTTAGCATGTATCATCCATTTTCAAAAATCCAAATAGAAGCATATACTGTGATGTCAGTGACTTAGAAGAATAGATATTAAAATGTTCAAATGTAAATAGTACATCTCGATAACACACATACACATATTATTCATTCATTATTCATTTAATCATTTTATTTTATTTTTTTGTTACATGAGATTGTGTAAATAATGATAGGATTTTCATTTTCAGATTTTCATTATCCATTTAAGGACTTGAACATGCAATATATAGTTGTGCTCAGTATGCAATAGCTTTGTAAAAATTGTCATTATTAATTATGCAAAATGTTTATAAATGTACATTTTAGCATATAGCATACACATTTAATAAACACATTTATTTATTTATGCAAAGATCTGAATGAAAAACATACAGTGATGTAGAAAAAAACAGATCTGGTAGAAAAAACAGATCTGTAATAATATTTTGTTGCATTAGAATTAGTGTTGGCAATTAAAACAGATTAATCACACATTTTTCTGTAATGAATCATGATTAATAGCATAACAATATCATACATTTATAATGCACTGATGTTTCTACTGGATGCTTATTTTTTCCCTCAATTTTTAGCCTCAATATAATATATATATATATATATATATATATATATATATATATATATATATATATATATTACATTTAATAGGCTTTGGAAAACAAAACTTTGCAAAACTTAAAATGTCTATTTTGTGTCTTTTGTGCTTGATAATGTGTTTATATAGTCTACTGTAACGAAGAAAAAAGTATGCAGAGTTAATTGCGTTAAATATTTTTAAGGCGTTAAAGTGAAAAAAAAAAAAAATAATAATAATAAAACGCGTTCATTTTGACAGCCTTAATTAGAACAGGTGTTTCTGTACTCATCTGAATACTTTGACATTTTATATTTAGGATTGGTTAAACAGTAAACATTAAATACAGTATAAAATGCATGCATGCATGCATGCAAAAAAAAAAAAAAAAAAAAACATCCATGACCTGAATTATGAGAATTATATAGTGAAATGTGTGTGCGGCTGTTGTTGTACGTCTGTGTGGACTTTACAGAGAACATTAATTCTATTATGGCTGTGTCCTTAGGCCCAACACTATAATTTTATTGTAGAAGAGGAGAACAACTTCATCATTTACTTCAATTATTGCAGAAAAATTGTCAGTATACTGCGAAATGAGACAACATGCAGTCATAAATCAAAAGAACATAACAGATTCCCCACTGAGACTCATTCTCCTTATGTAGCAAACATCCCGTAAAACACACACACACACACAGTTCTTTTTTTTCTGTTTAATTGTCTGTCAAATACATATACAGACACACAATCTAGTGCAAATCACTATACATGCCAGATAAGAGAAATCCAACATTTTTGCAGAGACATGAATGCAAATTTGTGCTGGAACTGAGAGACAGTCCTCATGTCAAATGTGTCCGATTTCAGTTTTGCTCCCAAAAGAAATGGAACATTTTTACTTCATTTTTACTACTTTTTCTTTTTTTTTTTCATATGCATATTTTCAAGATGGGGAATATGCATTCCTCATCTTGGCTGTCTATGATTACAAAGATGCAGAAGGCTTAGTGGAAAAAAAGTAAATAGTACATAATTTGTCTTTCATCGTCAAATTTAATTACAAAAATTACCTCAGTATTTAATATGTGAGATGCTGTGCTGTGTGCTTTTCCACTCTCGTTTAAGTTGTAAAACATGCAAGACTTTGATGAAAAGTTAGTGGGGTTGTCATGTGGAGTGTGAGCGTGGGCTGCCAGTCCTAATCCAGGTAAAGGCTTCTGCTGTTATGCCTGTGAGCAAACACTTAAACGCTCTACTCAGAAAAAAACCAATAGGTGTTCCGGAACACAACCGCTTCAATCTTTCTCCGCTGCCTAGACCCTCAGGCTCGCCTTCGAAATCAGAAATAGTTTTCAATCAGTCTGCCAAAAAGAAGGTGATGGGAAGATGGAAGCTGTCAGGGTCATCTTATCTTGATAAAACGATGTCCTTTGGTAAGAAAGTTCAAATTCTGGCCTCCCTGCTGTATACGAATGATTACAAACAGCACTGGAATCTAGTATGTGATGGAATATGAATCAGTAAACAATATACAATGTGAACAATTATACATTTTAAGTTAGCAAGGCCCTGTGGGGCTATTATTGTACACATATTATTGTAGCACAGTTTGTGCTGAACACAAAAAAATAGTAGAATTGCAGATATGTTTTTGTCCTTCAGCTATGCTATAGTGCAGGCTTTCTTATTGAATATGCTTTCATATGCTTATTTGTCTCAGCAGAGGTTTGTGAGGCAGTTTTATGTATTGTGACAGATTTAAAGCTGTGTAAACATTTAGTATGGTAACATTTGCGCACATTTATATTGTCTTATGGAAAACCAACGTGATTTGTGTCACTTCAACATTAGTATCCTTCATTTATTTGTTATCCCTCATTTATTAATATTTGTTGACGAGGTGTTGATTCACAGTGTTTGAAGTATTGGATGAACTAGATTTACTGCTGCATAAATAATATGAAGACAAAATATTTATTAAGACAAACACAATATATTTGGTTAGCTTTATGTGGGTGCTTCTTC
The DNA here is from genome assembly GCF_936440315.1 of Barbus barbus. Lineage (NCBI taxonomy): Eukaryota > Metazoa > Chordata > Actinopteri > Cypriniformes > Cyprinidae > Barbus > Barbus barbus. The sequence continues at coordinate 4,611,494 of NC_136734.1, forward strand.
AACTTTAGTTTAGAAAGCAAGTGATCTTTTCACACCCTCAATATTTTAATTTTTTTCATTTGTCTTCCAACAATATACAACATGTACTTGATTTGTTTCATCCTATGATGAAAATTACAATTTCAACATTTTTGGGATAACTTCATCTTTGACTAATTGTGTAACTATTTTGTGCATTGTAAATGTATATAATATTTTAACATGTTTTTCATAGACTTGCCAGAATTCAGTTGTCTTGCATTAAAAATGTATTTCTTTTAGTGAATTATGTATTGTTTAAATGTTACATTTATATGGTATATTAGTATATTTTTGTGTATATTGTATGTTGATTTTTCTTGTGTGATTTTTGTCTCATTGGTAAATAAATTATATGTGTGTGTGCATGTGCGTGTGTGTATATAATTATCCATATTATCCATAATTCAATTAATTCATAAATAATGTATTTTACATTTTTATGCATTTTAATGCAGGGCTTGTAGGTATAATGCTCTAATTTGGTCATTTTCTCCATATTTGGAGTTTATTGTGTTTGAAGTGCAATGATCTTTCTTAGCATGAGTGTTTGTCTAACAAACGTTCTGACATCCTTCTCATTACACCTCCTCTTTTCAAAGGATTTCCGAGTTCAAACGTCCATGATCCTGGTTTCCTGTAAACCCCTGCTGTCCCGAATCAATAGCACTCTTATTTGACGAGTTAAATCCCTGTTAGAAGATTTAGCCATGTAACGGCTGCGGTTACTCTTTGACAGCTCGGTGTCTTGGTTTGGAGTCTCGTAATGAATTTGGGGAATCCGTTTGAAGGGTAGCATGTTTATTATTCCTGCTGATGACAGGAAGCGTCCATCCAGCAGTCAGCCGCACTTCCTCTAATGAGATGACAGGTGTAATGTTTGTGCTTCGATTTCTGCTCTGGTTTGAGGGGTCAGGTGTGTTTACCACACACACCTGCGACCTTAATGACTAAAGCTAAAGAGTTGACCCTGCATTTTATGCTGCATATATTGAAAAGCTTCATTATTTCATAGCATATAGACACATTAAACCCTGGCAAGATAGACTTTTAATAAACTCAGCTGTCTATGTACACTGTAAAAAAAAAAATGTTTAAAGTTTTTTCAACTTAAAATAATTTGCTACCCCGCTGACTTAAATTTTTTTAGTTTAGTCAACTTGAAATTTTAAGATACTCAATGTTAATTTAAGGGACAACTGGAATATTTTAGGTGACTAAACTAAAAAAAAATTAAGTCAGCAGGGTAACAAATTATTTTAAGATGAAACATTTTTTTTTTTTTTTACAGTGATTACAGCAGTTAGCTACAGCCCTCAAATTCAGCATACAAGGAGTGCAGATATTTGCCCCAAATACAATGAAATATTTTACTTTTGTGAAACTTTGCTTGTTTTACTCTGGTTGAGTCTGCGTGCTGCTTGATGACACACGTTATTTCATAAATAGGCTTCTTATCACTGTAAAAAGTGATAAGTTGACTTAACTTTAAAAAAAAAATGCCTTAAAATTATTAAGAAATTAATAATAAAAAAAAGTATAAGTTAAGTGAATTGTCAGTTGTCACTTAACTTTTTTTTATTATTATTTACTTAATGTTAAGGCAACGGGCTTCCTCAATTTTTTTAAGTGAAGTCAGCATCACTTTTTACAGTGAGTAGAAAGTCTTTATGTAGTGCTGCATGACTACATAAAGTATAGAGAAACTTCAACATCCATAATGCAGTTTTTTCATTTCCATTTTTTTTTTAACAAAAGCCCTGGAGCTGTCAAAAGTTTTGCTGTCAGATAAGCAGAAATCCAGGTCCAGGTAACATATTGAGAGAGAGTGCATATTGTTAATTTACATACTGCATATTACCAACATTGTAAAAATACAAATTTGGTTGAAAATCAGTGAACTGTAACTCCTTTATGTACAGTTACTGATAACTGAAGTTAATTTTGTATACACAAATATAAGTTGTTTATGTATTTAATTTTATTTTATAGGAAAAGCAGCCATAATTTGAATACTTTTTGTTTGTTTAATATATCTTTCTTAAGTAGTGATATATATATATATATTTTTTATTTTTTATTTTTTTTTACTATAAAATAAACATTATTTTAAAAGCAAAGGGGACTGTTTTGACTTTTGGAGTGTCAAAAATATATTAGACAAAATTAAATCTATTTAGGCAATATTAATATAAGACATTTTTTTTAAACCACAACCATTAAAATATTTTATTTATTTAAAGTACTTTATTTCAAGTAAATTCTAAACTTATACTATTACATATATGTATATAAATAAATATACTAAATATACTATTAATACATGATTTTCACTGGCATCGTAGCATTGTGTTATCAGTAACTTAACAACTGCGTGCTGAAAGTCTCTGATGGAAATACAGTAAGGAAACATTTTTGCAGTTATGTGTATATTTCTGGTTTATATGCACTTTTCAAGAAAAAAATAAAAGTGTAGCATGTGCTTCTTCAAATAAATGTTTTTAAACACGCCTACACCATAATAATCCTTCAGTCTAACATGCATCCCAGTCTACTCCATCTCTATTCATTCTGCTCCATCAATCAATTCATAATTCAGATTCTTGTCTTGTCTTGGCACCACAAAGATGTCCATGACATTTTCTGTCACAAGCGATTTGAGTGCAAACCCTCATCTGAAGTCCAGAGGCTAGACAAGGAATGAATTTGAGCTGCCAGACTTGTGAAAAAAACTTTTTCAATTCCTACTTTCTGCTTAGCTAACAGTACTTTATCCAGATTGGCAACAAAACTGCTCCTCACCTCCTCGTCTGTGGTCATGGAGTGAGCTCAACTGCACAATAAGGTTCTGACCTTTCCGGAAATTATCCCAGAGCCCCTCCAACACCCCTGATTACCCCAGCTCTTGTTCAGACACTGTTTTGACCTCCTGGTTTTCAGAGCTGGAGGGTTTTAAGGATTGTTTAGATCTACAGTTTACTATAAGAGCAGGTGATAGAGGACTTTCGGCTGCTTTTTTTTAAATGTGGCTCTTATCTTTTTTAAAAAATATATTATTTAAAGTGTCTATTCTGTCTATTCAGAAAAAAATGAAATAAAAATAAAATACTCTTTATGAAAATAGCCATCCTAAAGAGTAAGTATATCCGTTTTACTGGTAATCAATTATAATATATCCAGTTATTAATATATAATGATGTTACTTTAATTAATTAATTTATTTAATTTTGTTATTTTATTTTAGTTTATATTATTTAATATTATTATTTTTATTTTATTTTATATATTTTATATTATTTTATTTTACTTTGTTTTATATTATTTTTTAAATTTTATTTAATTTTATTTAATTTTATTGTATTGCTTGTCAGGGAAACAATCATATTATTTTATTTTATTTTATTATTTTGCCCATGTGTTTACCCCCCAGAAGAATGAATGAATGAATGAAAAAAATAAAAGGATTAATTGATTTCAGAAATGTTGTTATTTTATTTTCTATGCTACTAATATTCAAATACAAGTGCAAGTTTCAAAGCTTATTTTGCTTTATTTAACGGTGCACTTGTATTGGTTGAAGTATAGTAGTAGTATATAGTATGTGTCCTGTATGGATAAGTTGCTGCTAAATTAATTATTATTTTATTTTTATTTTTTTCTCTGACCTGCATTATGAATATGAATAATATTGAATATCCAAATCCTTACGCTCTTTCCAAAAACTCAGGATAAACCCATTTCATGTACTTGACCTACATTCATCTGATGATGAGAAGTAACTAACCAAGATTAAACTTAAGAAGAAGATTAGGAAGAAGAAGATGAATTATTTAATCATGTTATTTGTAATGCACATAGAGGCATGGCACAAAAATCATGTCAGTCTTAAATTAAATTTTAAGAAAGTGATCTAAATGTCAAACAAAATGACAGAACGACTTGCTGAATGATTTTTTACCTCATATGGAAGCTGACAGCAGCTCGCAAACCTGTCTGAGGTTTCTCCAAACTCTTTTTATAGTCTGTGAAGACAGCTCATCAGATTAGTGACAAAGCCAAACTGTAGATGATGCCTTCATTAAAAACATATTCCGTTTCTGCTTGAGAAACCAAATGAGATTTTATCTTTATTTTTGTAATGACATGTGCATGTCAAAAAGCACCTGCATAACTCAATTCATTTGTAGTTATTATGCACAAAAGCAGTACATTTAAAAAAAAATTGACAATCACAAGACTATGAACTATTGATAAACTATTGCATTTTGTACTTTTCCGCTACTAAACATAAATTTCAGTTCTATCAGATCAGTCTTAGATGTCATATGATCTGATCTATGATACTGACATGAGTAGAGAGGCTTGCGATCATGTTTTGTCTATCATTCAGGGAGATGAAATGGGGAATTATGAATCTGCTTGGACCATACGTAAAGGATCAACCATATTAATGGGGATAAGGCTCAGCTTTAAAGCTGCTTTTGATGCTTTCTGCAAAGCCCAAAGCACAAGCCATATGGTTTTAAATGATTTGTGGTCATTTTGGGGTAGTGTAAAGCTTAGGCCTTAATCTTTACTGTTTTCATAAAACAGTTCTTTCATTATTTCATATAAAAGTTGTTTTACTATAATGCAAGAGATCTCTTGAATCGCTAGTTTTGGGTTTATTCGTGTGGTTTATTCATACAGGTGTATCTCAGAAAATTAGAATATTGTGAAAAAGTTATTTTTTTCTTGTAACTTCTTTCAGAAAGTGAAACTTTCATATATTTTAGATTCATTACATGTAAAGTAAAACATTTCAAAAGTTTTTTTTTTATTTATTTTTGATTTTGATGATTAGATCTTACAGCTCATGAAAGTCAAAAATCCAGTATCTCAAAATGCTAAATATAATTTACATTTGAGTTTCAATATATGACCATCCCTACAGTATAAATTCTGGGTATCTCTTGTTCTTTGAAACCACAATAATGGGGAAGACTGCTGACTTGGCAATGATCCAGAAGACAATCATTGACACCTTCCACAAAGAGGGTAAGTAACAGAAGGTCATTACTGAATGTTGTGGCTCTTCACAGAGTGCTGTATCACAGCATATTAAATGCAAAATTGACTGAAGGGAAATTGTATAGGAAAAGGTGCACAAGCAACAGGTATGACCGCAAGCTTGAGAATACGGTCAAGCAAAGCTGATTCAAACACTTGGGAGAGCTTCACAAGGAGTGGACTGAAGCTGGAGTCAGTGCATCAAGAGTCACCACGCTCAGACGTCTTCAGGAAAAGGGCTACCAAGCCACTTCTGAAACAGAAACAACGTCAGAAGCGTCTTACCTGGACTGTGGAGAAAAAGAACTGGACTGTTGCTCAGTGGTCCAAAGTCGAAGATGAAAGTAAATTTTGCATTTAATTTGGAAATCAAGGTCCCAGAGTCTGGAAGAAGAGTGGAGAGGCACATAATCCATGTTGCTTGAAGGCCAGTGTGAAGTTTCCACAGTCAGTGATGATTTGGGCTGCCATGTCATCTGCTGGTGTTGGTCCACTGTGTTTTCTGAAGTCCACAGTCAACCGCAGCCATCTACCAGGAGATTTTAGAGCTCTTCATGCTTCGTTCTGCTGACAAGCTTTATGGAGATGCTGATTTCATTTTCCAGCAGGACTTGGCACCTGCCCACACTGCCAAACAGAGAAGAAACTGACTTTGTAATGTCCTTATATAGGATATGACCACATTAGTTGTATGTGCAACCAAGGCAATTTTTTATGCAAGTCTGTTTCCACCACGGACAAAAAAAAAGTAATTGTGACTTTTTATTTACTTTTTTTTTGTAATTCATAAGTTTATATCTCGCCCTTTGCACTTTGTTTCTTGCCATTCTGAGAAATAAGTCCGTACTGTGCAATGTAAACTCAAAAGTCAGAATTTCAAGAGATAAACTCAAAATTCTGAGAACAAAATACATAATTGCACAATGTAAACTGAGAATTCAGCAAAAAAGTGAAAATGTCAATTCAGAATTCAGAGATAAAATGTCTAAACTGCATGATATAAACTCGGAATTCTGAGAAAAATGTCAGAATTCTGAGATATAAATTCTGAATTCAGAGAAAAAAATTAATAAATCTGAATTTCACAATGTAAACTCAGAATTCTGAGAAAAAAATTCAGAATTGCGCAATGTAAACTCAGAATTGAGAGAAACAAAGTTTGAATTGTAAGATATAAACTCATAATTCTGAGAAAAATATCTGAAATTGCCTTATTTATTTTTTATTCTCCCATGGAGGAAACAAACTTTCACACTTTTCTTTATAGTCATTTATCATAGTGTTTTCAGAGATGCTTAAGTCAAGCAACATAATTATGATCATGATCACTTATTACTTTGCTATGCAATTCTTGCCTAGTTCCTTTTGTTAGTTTAAAAACCTGCTTCATCTATAATGGCAGAGAATATTTACTCTGCTATTTATTGCAATCATTTTAATATGAAATTGTGAACTCTTTGACTCCAGATTGCACCGGCACCATAGGGTGGATTGAACATATACTGTAGCTGGTTTGCAATACTCCTCAGGAATCCATACATTTCCAACATGTAATTATATAACATGTGAGCTGTAAAACTGACAGCATGGCTCTCCAGCATTGGCTTCTTGATCTTGATCTGAGGTACATAGTTTGACAATTACTAATCCATTTCATGCTGTCTCATGAAAGGCCATCTCTCTCTTTTTTTATTTTTGTTGTCAAAACTTCTGGATGACTTCTGGGAATTCTGTTCATCACACAATCCCCTTTGTAACATTAATTGATGTTATGTGTAAATGGCTAGCCACAGGGAACTCATTTCATTGCTCAAATAAAAGCTATATAAAAACAGCTAAAAAAAATCACCTTTTAAAAATGAGGACTGCTCGTTATAAGCAATAGAATTTATCCATCCATCCATCCCTACCTACCTACCTACCTAAAAATACAATAATCTGTGACCAGTAATAGGGTCACAAAGGAATGGAAAATTTAAAGAGAAAAAATTCCTCAAGTTTCTAGAAAATTACCGGAAATTGTCCGCCAATCATTTTCCTTGCAACCCTAATCAGTAATGATCAACTTAATAGTTGAGTTTGTTAATTGATTTAGTTAGGAAAACGTAGAATTTGTCTTTGTGGTGTTTTGGGAAAAGTAAATGGAAGTTGTCACTTATTCTGTCAAAATTATGTTTGTGTGTTTGTTTGGTTATTTTTTTTAAACAACATGTACATTGTATTTTTTTTTATATTATTGTAAACGTAATACTAGTGCCTGTTTCATTAATTAATTAATTAATTCATGCATTCATTCATTCATTCGCAGTCCTGCGCTGCAAGTGCAATTGAGAAGGTAATACTAATGTATATCTTTTTCCTGGTATTATAAACCTCCTTGCAGTGCAAATTCACTGCTATCTTTTGAGTATTATATTGGGTTATTATTGTAAATAGACTTTAAATAGAGTATAAATCAATGTACCTGATAACCTAGAGAGAAACAAGCTTGCTGTCCCATCTATGAACCTCACTGATAACATAATTACTGTAATGCTTATCAAATTACAAAACACCAAATCACATTATTCCTTCTCATGACAAAAGGATTAAAATTACTTAAGATTGAAGGTCAGAAATAGCTCAACGAGATTTGAACATGTACTCTATGATGATATTATAAAACCAGTGGTTCATACTGAACTGTTTCAGTGCCTGTCAGAGAATGTCAAGGTTATTTGTAAAATAAATATTCTCCTCTACTTTGCAAAGGGACAATGCATCTGTGAATCTACAGGCCACAATACATCGATAACTGGGTTCACTCGAAACATCTGACACTTTTATATCTGCTCCATTATTCTTCATTTAGGTTTCTCAGTCACAACATGCCTTTGAAATTCACTTCGTTCAAACAGCAGCCACTTTTATCAATATCTGCACAGAAAACGGAGATCATTGCATTATTTTGACAGACAAGTAAAAATTTAAAAGAGAAGCGCCTTTGGAAGTTAATATATTGTTTGTTTAATTTAATTTTATATCGAATGTAAGTATATCACTATCCTGTGGTCAACAGAAATCTATTTTATAATCAGATTTTTGAATCTATACATGCGTTATTTTATATACCATTTTTTCTAAATGAACAACACTGCTTTGAAATCCCATGTCCAATAAACTGTTTCAGATTTCTGAAAACAAAGTCTCCCCCTCATGACGTGAGTCCAGCTGTTGTTATGGCAACCAGGGAGATTATTGGATGGCAGAAGAGGTCTAGATGTGCTCTTTTGGTATGCAGTCTTCCCTCTCAGTGATTACTTTCCCATTCTCACAAACTGTTCGCATCTCTTCAAAGGCACTTTTAAGAGTGTCCCTGTGCAACACCACACATCAGATGGTTTTCATCTTTTATTTTTTTTTTAGAAATGTATGGCCACTTAAAAGTCCTTGAGATGACAGATGAATGCATCGTTGTTTTGATTACTTATTAATGGCCAAACGTAAAGCTGGATGATCTTATAAATTCATTATTCTATTAGCATCTTGTCAGTTTGAGTTTATGATCCGGTTGCAACAACTCTGTGTTAAAATTGTCTGAAATTGTTATTAATACTGATAATTATAGTGAAGATGTAGTAATTCAACCTGCTATTGTTGTGTTGCTTTTTTTTATGAAATAATGAGTCATGCAGTCAAGTCAGTAAAGTTCAAGATCTCAACCGTCCCTCAGTTTACAGAAACATTGTTTTCCTTTCAGACAATCCAGTTCTCTCTGAGTGAAGCGTGACTTCCTGGAGTATATGGGAATGAAGCACTCGTCCTTGACTCTTGGTTTTATCTTCTCTTTTCCCTGCTGTCAGACTCATCTGGACCAGGTAAATCCACACACACGCACATGCATGCAGATTTGAGTGATAAATTTTGATTGAAATTGAGTGGTACCTTTTGAATTGTGTTGAAACTATTTTATTGGCAACTCTTTAAACTTTGGGAGCATTCGCAAAGAACTAAGCATTATTTATTTGCACATCATGTGAAGTGTAAAAAAAAAAAACACATGCCCAGAAATGTTTTACTTAGCGATAATGACTATTAACATTAATACAGATTTTTACAATAAATGATTTTTAATTACTTTATCTTATTTTTTTTAACACTACACGGCCTAATTATTATTCTACTGCAATAAAAAACAAATGAATAACAACAACAAAGCAACAACATCAGTATTTCTAGTTGTTTTTATCTTTCTTTTGGACAAGATTACTTTTGCACAAATAACCTTGGCCAAAACAAAGAAGGCAAATTTAAAACATCTAGTAAAGTGTTTAAAAGTAAAGCTATTAAAATATTCATAATGCTACGTATATTTCAATTGTCTGTGATGCAAAATATATTTATGTAATATATACCTTATTTACATAATTACCTTATTTATTTATACCTTATTTCACGTCTTACTATGTGTAAGTAAGTTGTGTTTTTTTTAGCATGTGTGTTTGGCAGTGTTATTTTTAAGTATTACTGATGAACTACTGTCGTTTGATTTGTATTTGTTATTTATTTATTTTTAGTTCAAGTATGTCTGCATTTATTATGTCTGTTTAGGTCTTTTATTAAGTTTTTATTTGATTTGAGTTATTTTAATGCTTCAACAAACTAAATGGAAATGAAATAATATATATATTGAATTTAGAAATGTGTATGTGTGTGTGTGTGTGTGCGTATGTGTGTGTGTGTGTGTGCGTGTGTGTGTATGTGTGTGTGTGTGTGTGTGTGTGTGTGTGTGTGTGGTTGTACATACACATATATGTATTTTTGTTGTTGTTGTTGTTTGGCTTAGTGTTATGTTAGAATCATTATTATACTCTTATACCTTTTGTTCTTTAATATTTTGAATTGTTTTTAGCTTTATTTTTTGTTTTTTATTTAAATGTTAAGTTTTTAAATTTTGTATGCATTTGTCATTTTTATTTAATTTCTTTTTTTTTTTTCTTTTTAATGTGTATAGGTAGTATTTATAAAGTTTTAGCTTTTAGTTTTGGATCTGTTTTTAGTTGTTTTAATGCTACAATTGATTGCTTTTGTTGTCCTCATTTGTAAGTCGCTTTGGATAAAAGCGTCTGCTAAATGACTAAATAATAATGATAATAATAATTGATATGCCTCATTTAAGAAATATACTGGAACATATATTGTATGGAGTAATACTTATTTAATTTCAGAATTTCAAGAATTATAAACACTTTTAAACTTGTAAACTCTCTTATCTTAATGCTTGGGAAAAATTCAATAAATAAACAAATTATTTGGCTGTTTATTAGTCCTTATAAAGCACATATTTATGCCTTTTTCTGCATGAGGATATTTTAGATTGCCAAGGAAATTGTGCTGCTTTTTGGGGAAATAAAGCAAAATGTATAAAATAATCCCAATTTACATGGACTTGAGATGTATTTGCACTGAAATTAATGTCAATGACATAATTGAAATTGTTGTTTTAGTGAATTTGCCCCAAAGGATCCAATAGACATTATTCTGTGACATATTATATAATCATCACTCATCCAGAATATGAATCTTAATACCGCAGACCAAAGTACAGTCTATGGTATAGTCTATATTAGCTTAATGACTGCAGATAATGTGGGTGTTGGACGTAAAATGCCCTCATTATCTTGACAAAACGAGTGTTAAACTACGCGCTGAGGATTCACCTCACGCAGAAAGACTCTGACAAGTCGCCACACAAAAGACACGCTGGTGCATGGAATCTGATTACTTCAGTCTTTGTGCATGTTTTATTCATGGTGGCTATTGTAATGAAATTGGTGTGATTTGAAGATCCTGCACATTATAGAACATATTTCCACATAATGCATGTTTTTTTTTGTGACCAAGTCATTACTGATGTAGCGGATTGCATCCCTCCCCTGAACACAGTCTGGGTTAAACTGAGTGAGTTGCCCCGTTGTGCTGATTCAGAACTGGCTTTCCTCAGTGCATGGCTCACTATAACTCATCTGAGATCTGCACGAACAGGTAATATCTGTCAAAATATTCGAAAATGGCTCAGATATTCTCATGATACCATAAAAGATTAATTAACTCTGTCTGAAGTCTATCCCCAGATATTCATTGTGAGGTAACTAGAAGCTTAAAACTGATCTCTTTACATATAGTTTGCTAGGGAAAGCATCAATATTACTATGGCTTATAGTAAAAGTGAAGGATAACAACAAACCTTTAACACTGTTATTAAATGTGCAAATAGCTTGTCTTGAACAACATGAACAATCTGAAATTGCACGCTTGTAGAGAGGGCTTTTTTTCTTCAGAAAATATATTTTCTTCAGAAAATGTGTTTATTCACTACCACCAACTTTTAAAATGTTTCGGGAACAAGCTGGAGTAAGACACCAAGTGTAAATGGGAATGTCTCTTTCACCTTAATTCCAGGTGTAAGCAGGGCTTTACTGACCTAAAACCTTTTGAACGGTAGTATATATCTGCATAGTTCTCCAGCCAGCCGAACACCAAACATAAAGGCTCAAGTGCAGCTGTTTGCGTTTCAGATATTTAAACTATTACTATGAATGTTTCATCATATTTACAGAAATATCTGCGGCTGCAGTGTTCCCTTCACACAGAAAAACATCAATCCATCCGGCAAAGATCTGAGGAGTGTTTCTGGTACATATGTTCAGAGTCAGACCCCTGCTGAACAGAAATACTATAGTTTCTCTCTATATCTTCCTTTTAAATAAATATGTATCAGATGAATATTGTACTTAGCATCATTTGAATCTTCCTCTCCAGGCTTTGATCTCATGCCTTCATGTTCACAAACAACATTTACGCAAAGATCAAGACGATTAATGGTACTGATGCAGATCCGAAGACGTTATTATTGTACGAGAAAATTGCATAACCAATAACATTGTTTATCTGTTGTCTTTAAGGTTTGTTTTTCTGCTTGATGTCAATAACGTTTGATAACAATAATTGCTATTTCATTGCCGGTCCCCCTTATAGCATTGATATCAGCGAGTGAATGCAATTATGCTCATAAACAACCTCACTGATGTCTAATCAGTTTCTTTGTAACATTTCTGATTACTTTTGAATGCAGATGATGATTAAATAATCTGACACTGATGAAAACTCAACATAAACTGCAGAAATAACAGTACATGTCAGATTTGCATGAAAGCAAAAAAGTGTGCAATTGTGCCATGGTAAAGAGGTGTTGTTAGGCACATTACAAAGCCTCGGTAACTTTTACATTCACTGTACAGTAATTATTTCATTGAGATGGCTATAACCACTATACAAAAGCAAATGAAATTGAATAAACAATCATTCAGACAAGTAGTTCAGTAGCTGTTGTTGGTTATCATATTTATATAGAATTCAGCTGATATGTGGCGATATGTGGTGTGCATAATTTACAGTGGCTTTGAAAGTGGTTTACCTAATAAGACAGAGCGGGAACCATACATTTTATAAATGCATATCAATAATAGGAACAAGCAGGTGCAGCGTATTGACCACATGTATGCTGAACATAATGAGATGCTTTAAGGGAATCCAACTGGCATTTCAGGAGTTTTGTGTACTTCTAAACAATTGATGCCGAGCCACATTTATTGGCATGAGCTGGCATGTGCTAGCTAACCTTCTGGTTCACACGCCGTATGACGGATACGAATCTAAATATTACATCAGACAGCATTTAAATTAGCATTTTAATGGAATTTTCTCTCTGTACAAGAGCCACTGAGGCAGTGTTTCTATTTGGTGTGTACAATTGCACCATGAATAATCTGTTACTCAGTGATGAGATGTATTAAGTTAAATATAATTGGACACGGTTCTTTTTCATGAGAGCTCACTTGTTCTCCCTGAGTTTGAACTATGGCTTGTGCATGAATAGGGAGAAAAATTTTCAGTAAATAGAAACAAAATATGTAGGAATGGTAATTTATTGTTAGCAGACTTCACTGGTTTAAACATTAGAGGCAAAATGGTAGATGTTTAGTTCTAGTGACACTATAATCAACAGTAAGCTGTGAAATCTCTGGTTAAATAACATTTCCTAATAATATTTATTGTTTAATAATGTCTAAAAGCAGTCATATTCTCTCTCATATTCATTAATAGATTCTAAATGAAGTCTATGAGATACACCAGTCTGCATTAATATAATCATAGTGCTGTTTTAGGGGGATCACATTCATATAATAATAACCTTTATTAAAAAATGTAAGTCATTTGAGAACCAGTTCTCATTTACAATGACGACCTGGCCAAGAGGCAGCATAAAAAGCAGGTACAATACAATAAAGACATAATACAGTTACAAATAACACAATTATAAAAAGTGACAAAAACAAGCAGATAACTAAAAACAATGATCCTGTACTATTGACTGCATTGAATTTTTAAAAGCAAAGAGTGAAATGAATGAACTAAGCTTTAAATTCTGCTGCAGATGATTCCAGTTCTCTGCAGCAGAAAACTGAAAAGAGCAATGATCACAGACTTTAGGTAGGCAGAAATTAATAAAACTACTAGAGCATTGGAATGATAATTTATTGTTAGCATACGTGTGCATATTTGAGTGTGCAAGTATTATATGTTATATTGATATGTATCAATGTATTGGCAGCATTTAAAATTGACTTTTTCGCATGCAGCATTAGATATGTACAAATCGTAGATCGCGAAAACTGTGGTGTTCAATGTTTAGAAACAGTTGCATAACATGACTAGAGACACTTCCAAAAGAGACCTTTTTATTTTATTATTATTTATATACTGCTATTATAACATTTATAAATATTTACACTCTAAAAATGCTGGGTTAAATATGGACTGACCCAGCGATCGAGTTGATTCCAACCAACAGTTGGGTTAAATGTTTAACCCAATTTTCCAGTTGTGTAATGGGGCGAACAAGACGTGAGGCGTGTGGATCCATGTGCAAGCTTTTATTTATAAACATGGTCAATTCACAGGCAGGGTCAAACAACAGCAGACAGGTATGGCATGGGCAAGACACAGAGTAATCCTAGGGAAAGCGTGGATCGACGATCGGCGAACAATATCCAACAGGGCAAGGCTGAGAGATAATCCAGGTACATGAGCAAAGATCCAAACAGAGTCCAAACGGTAAGGCAAAGGGTTAATCCAGGAAACACGGGCAGATATCAAAACACTAAAAAAGGCAAGGCTATAATCACTGAGAGGGCGCCGTAGAGTAGCTATCGCTAGGATATACGCAAACAATACTCGGCGATGACAGAGAGGAAGTCCAAGGCGGTTTCCCACTGCAAGCGTAAGCAGGGCGTAAGCAGCGAGTATTTTTTTCGGCGCCCATGTTAACGGATGAGAGCATTCACACAGCACACAGGGGCGGCGTGGCAGCGCGTAGCAGGAGCAGAGCAGGAGCAGAGCAGGAGCGGCAGTGCCGCGATCATTTCGGCGCCGAATCTATTTTTGCTGTGCTGCTTACGCTCAATTAAAGTGACAAAGCATTGATTATGGGCAAAATACACACGAAAAAGTGAAATTGTTCCCCAGAATGTAAATTAATGACATCTACTATGTTGTAAATAGAGTATAAACTTCAGTAAAAAAAAATTAATAATAATACTATAGGCCTATATTACAAAAACCTAAATAAAATAAAGTTTTTGCTCTAATCACTAAAATTAGTTTAAATAATTTATACTGTTATTTCAGCTTAAGTCACTGGTTAATTGTATTAATTATGTTAGCCTATACGTGTTAACTATATAGTAAGTTGCCGTAAGAACAGGTGTCATGTTGACATCATGATGACGTTACTAGCGCTAATGCAAAGAAGACAATCATGGACGACACTCGTCTAATCGTGGAGGTTGAGAAGCATACAGTTATTTATGATCCTCATAATTTACTATATAAAGACTTGCAGGCGAAGGAAAAAGCATGGGAGGATGTTGCATCAGCACTCGGTGCAGAAAGTAATAACCTTTCTTACTTTTTTGTTTTCAATTTTTAGCATGCCCACGTACGAACAAATTAAGAGCTAATTAACTAAATACAATAGACAGAATAAGGTCACACATGCTACATACATCTACGCTGTAGACTACTGTATGTCTATTTTAGACTTAATTCTCGATAAATTGAGCATTAAAAAAAAAAAAAAAAAAACGTGTCTATTAAGAAGTTTAAGGTTACTTATTACAGACATTTTTTGGATTTTCTATGTTTTTGATGGGTAATGCATGTAAATTTTCTGTTTATAAGATAGATAAAAACTACAAATGATTTTCTTAGTAATGTTTTTTTTGTAATGAAATAGGTAATTTATACCATAATTCATATATCAAAATATTAGCATTTAAATTATTCTACACATATATAAAATATGTAAAAGCAATTACTGCGCAAGGTTAATGACAACCTCAAAAGCACTGTCAATATTACAATGTAATGTTCAGGATAAAGCATTGTGTTGGCCTCAGCCATGCAAATCCAATCAGTACAGTTTTTGAAGTATTACAATAAGTAAATAAACAACACTGATGAAATAATTTATTTAAAAATGGATACTTTTCACACAATAATCACGCATATATAAGAAATATGAGATATACGTATACAATTAAATGTTTCAAGTTGAGGAGGAAGGTAGGCTATTCTTCCTTCATCTTACATTGTGTGTAAACTGCATAGAGTGTACCCAAAGTCTGCGTCTCATCCCTTGTCGTAGTCTTCTTAACAACATATATATAGCGCGATTGCCTTCCTTCTGTCAACAACTCTCACTACACGCAAACAAAGCATAAAAGAAAATTGAAAACAAACTTATATTTCGTAATTTATTAAAAATAAATAAGCTTCTTGACACGTTTTCCCTCTGTAATGTATTTTAAAAAGAAATAAAACAAAGCTAACTTATTACCCATTATTGAGAAATCTGTACAAAATCCGCGGTTCAGGTGCGCGCTGCAAACGCTGCCGGTGTGAATGCAAAATGGATACGCGCTGCTTCTGCTCTGCTTCCATCCTGCTTGCGCGCTGCATACGCCCTGCTTACGCTTGCAGTGTGAAACCGGCATTATAAAGCGTGTGTGATTGTGTGATCAGTGAAATCAGCTGCGTGTGTCGTCAGTGCAATGGATGATGGGAACTGTAGTCCAATGGTGAAGTGCCTGTAGTGTAGTATAGTGCAAGAGTCCTGAGCGGGTGACCTCTGGTGGTGAACGAATGGAAGTTCATGGCCAGGATTCGTGACAAGCTTATTATTTTGTTACTGTATATTTCTATTTAGCTGTAATTTATTATTTTAATAAAAAAAAAATAATAAAGTAATTTAAAATTTGTTAAGTTAGTTGTCTAAACATTTCTAACGGCCATTTATTTATTTATACATTTAAATTTGTATTTTTTTTATTTTTTATTTATAGAATATATATATATATATATATATATATATATTTATAAATAGTTTCAAGTTCGATGCACAACAGCACTGACCTGGGGGGGGGGCTAATTAGTCATGTACCCTCTTATTCTTAGTTAATTAAATTCTCATCAGTTTAAGAAATTAAAGTACATTTGCATGTTGTATGCACATGCATAAATATGCTTATGTTTTAGATGCTGTCATTGTGTTGTTGTTTAACTTTTCAGTATCTAATTGAACAATGCAAAAACTGCATATGAATACTAACAAGCCATTGTTGTTTTTAAATATATAGGTTGCTGACATAAATGTTACAGATTCAACGCCAAATGGATAATAATCCAGGAGCGATGCAGCTCATGTACCTTTATGTCAGACATCTAACCCCAGGCCAGATTTCTCCAGGGTCGCCTTAAAATTAGTTAGTGAAGTTGTTACTGTTGCTTGGCTATAATTTTCTTTCATTGTTTTTGTTGTCGGCCAGTGGATAATGGAGATACAAGCACTATAGTTGCCATATACACGCCGCTCTCTAATGATGACCAATTACTGGCAGCTGTGTTACTATAATGGCAAGGTTTTAAAAGTCATTTGGACTTTCAGATGGCAGTACAGCTGGAGGATTGAGTTGAGGAATTCTAATATACCTGGAGAAAGCTGTCCGTTAGCATTCCCATTCATTTCGGCGGCAGCTGCTTGGCTGGTGGAATTACACAGCTTGCATGCTGCCATCTTTGCTGCAGTCAGAAAGTGTTTGTTTTTATTGCCCACTCACCAGGAGCCAGTTACACCAGCAATCTGTGAGTTTTAATGTATCGTAGTACTACTGTATCTGTATACTGTATATATATCTGACAACTACACTATTACATAAGTTTAGTTAAGGCATACGTTTAATGGCAGATAGCTATATATCGATAACACTTTACAATAAGGTTCCTTTAATTAGCCTGAAAGTGGTCATATCTGTGCTTTATCATGAATAAAACACAGCTGCTGACCAATCAGAACCAAGGACTGGAACTAACCATTTGGTAACACTTTATTTCGATAGTCCACTCTAGACATTCTACTAACAGTAAGTAACTTTGCAACTACATGTCAACTAGCAGTCATTTGAGAATTAGTAGATTGTCTGCTTCTTCTAAAACTAAACTTTGCAAGTATATGTCAACTTATTCTACTAACCCTAAACCTACCCTATTGAGAGTTAGTAGACATTGCAAATTAATGAGAATTAGTTGGCATGTAGTTGACATGTAGTTACAAAGTTACTTAGTTAGTGTATCGTAATAAAGTGTAACCAACCATTTTATAATACACTAATACAATAAGCTTTCAGTGAAGCAACTCAACGTTCCTTCATTACTAGTTCTAAACTGACGTTTCCAAATTAGTAACAGAGGCTTGGACCTATGGCCTCATTTCCAATATTATCTCTACGTTTTTCTCACTTCTCATCTTTTAACCCAATCTCTGGTCTTTTGTTTCTGTTCTGTTGTTGTGACCTGTCAGTCTGAGCATGGGTCATAACACTTGAAAATGAAACAGCTTGAAAATGACACCTGCTACACAGAAATTATTTTCTCTGTTTGTGTTTGAGGTTGTTTTGTATTCAGCTGTATTTTTGTAGGGGCATGGTAAGGACACGTCCCGCCAGTCTATGTCCCAAAATGAGAGCTTTATCTTATTTAATCATGCTGAGCCAGCTCATTACGTGTACCCTTTAGTAAAACACAGTCTAGTTAAGAGAAATCCCTCAATCCTGTTGGATACCAGCCTGGCCTAACCTACAAACCTAAAATCCTAACAACCTTCATTTTCAAGCAGTAGACATAAGCAGATATGCGTTATATTACATCCCTACTTGCCCTTTTAAATTGTTTATTATATTGTTCATAGTTGAAATGCTGATAGCTTCATAAAATAATCGTGTTAAACACACAGAGAGGCTAAATGGATCTGGATGTTGCATTCATATTGGTGTAATCAGGATTATTACATGGCTCACATAAATACTTGATTCTGATTGGACAGTCAGGAAATTATCTGGTTAAATATTTATGTATAAATCGCATAATATTTTATGCTCTCTTTCTTCACACATGATGAAATCATTTTGACTCAAATCAGTATGTCATGTTAATTTATTTATTTATTAAGTAGCCATACAATAAGTGGAATAATGTGCAGTCAGGTATACAGTCACAATAGCAACACAAACCGTATGAATGGGATATATACTGAGAAAGGAGTAGGCTCAGTTGTAATGTAAAATATATAACCATCTTCATCTTGAATAAAAGTTAATCCTTCACAATGTCTGGCAGCACTAAAAAAATGAGCAATTAATGTACTTTAAATTCTTATGTCGCTTCACTCTAACTGGATGCAAGGAGTCGGTCTTAATGCGTCTATATAACTCACTCACCATGTGAGTCTGAAGTGCAGAACCAGAACTGAGATAAATGGAACATTTGTCTGCCTTGACAGAAGACAGCAAATTGGGATTAATAGAAATATATGACAGCGCTAGCGGAGCCAGGTGATCAATTCCAGCCAATTTTCAGGCCTGGCTCTCTGTCCTCACCTCTGTCTCTGAGGAGAAAACATGCTTTTATTTCAAATAGTGTGTCTGCATATTCTAGCACGGTTTAGCCGCTAGCATAGTGTGTTTCAAATGACCTACATATGATATCATAATGATGTAACCGTGTTATCAAACACATAGCTATAATTTATGATGCTACTGTTCTGCACTGTAGAAATGAATAACTTAACTAATATTGCTTGTTGTTTATTAATCAGTCATACTGTTTGACTATAAAACAGGTTAAAAAAAAACAAAAAACATTGGATTCTGGCCAAGAATTTATAAAGACCATCTGACTGACTTTTCCGTTTAATCCTAAATTTTTCCCAGACATGAAAATATCCAAATGATGTGTCATTAGTCATTCTTTGAAATATCAATAATAATTATTACTATTATTATTTATTTAATTTTTTTTGTGGAAAAGTTTTTACTCATTCTATGACCACACTCAACAAAACGTATTTTAATTCATATATTAATACTAGACACATTAAAGATAATGTGTACCAAAAAATATTTGTCATATCTTTATGTTAACATGCTTTACTAGCCTTTCATTTTGGAGCTTTGATGCAGTCATCATCTTCTCATGGTGGCGGTGCAAACAAGAATTAAACTGCTTTGGTCATGTGACAATTTGCACTAACCATTTGAAGCTGCACATATTTAATTGAGACCATTTATTTTTTCCATATTTGCAGGAAGTGAACTAAAATATCAGTCAGTATGTTTTTAGAGCTTTATAAATTAACATTTTTTTTTTTTTTTTACGGTCACTTTTGTGACCGGTGGGATTAAATGGGTTAAGAGGCTGTAACCTGACATTTTGTAAATAAAACTTTGTATCTAAGTGGAATGTAAAAAACATAGCATGACACATAGCAACAAGCTAGAACACTCAAAACACCATAGAAACAGCATGGCAAAAACACTCAGAACACACTGGTGCACAATAGCAGCAGGTTGAAAACAATCACAGTACATTACTAAATGTGTTGCTACAAATTAAAAACAATCACAGCCCCTTAGTAACTGCAAAGCAACAAACTGAATACAATCATTACACCATAGTAACTGCATAGCAACAAGCTGAATACAATCACAACACCTTATTAAATGCATAGAAACAAGTTAAAAACAATCACTACACTGGTCCCAACGAAACAACAAGCAAAAACACTCAGCACCTCTTAGAAACCGCAAAATAAAAACGATCAGAACACCTTAGCAACCACATACAGTAACAAGCTAAAACGCTCTGAAAACCTTAGTAACAATAGCAACATGCTAAAAAACATTCAGAAGAATAAATTAGTAACTGCATAGCAACAAGCTAAAAACACTCAGAATACCTTAGTTGCTGCATAGCAACAAGCTAGAAACACCCAGAGCACCTTAGCAAACACATACTGTAACAACATACTAAAACACTCAGAAAACCTTAGTAACAATAGCAACAAGCTAAACACACTCAGAACACCTTAGTAACTGCATAGCAACAAGCTAGAAACACTGAGTGCCTTAGCAACCACATCCAGTAACAGTCTAAAACACTCAGACCTTAGTAACAATAGCAACGAGTTAAAAACACTCAAAACACCTTAATAACCCCTTAGTTGTTGCATAGCAACACACTAAAAACACTCAGAACACCTTAGCAATCACTTACAGTAACAACAAACTAAAACCCTCAGAGAACCTTAGTATCATGTATAGCAACAAGCTAAAAAAAAAAAAAAAACTCAGAAAACCTTAGTAACTGCATAACAGCTAGCTAAAAGACTTTAGAACACTTTAGCAAACCACATAGCAACAAGCTATACATCCCTCAGAACACCTTAGCAATGAATACAGCAACACACTGGCAACCACCCACTTTAGTGTTGTGAATGTGAGTTTTGCAAGGGCAAACATCACTCATGTTACCTTTAGAAAATATATCAGTTTTAAATGAGTGTTTTTGATTTGTCCAGCAGATGAGTGTTGCCTTTTCTGTAGTTTGCATACAAAAAAACTGCTGCTTATTGAGTTGACAGGTGGATTCCTCTGCTTTTTTTTTGTCCGTACACTCAGTGAAGGTTAATGGCATTTGGTGGCATCTTGATCCCTGGGCGTTCATCCTTCCAGCTCTCTAGGAGTCTGCCGTCGCCTGCTTCCTCACGCTCCGCTCCAGAGTTACGAGGTGACATTGATGAACCATCTGTTAGGTTCATGTCACCCCAGCAGCGGCTGTGATGGGCGTTAGGACGAGACGCTTTCTGACACTCGTGAGCTCCTGTACTGCCTGCTCAGCTACTTTAAGCCCCAAAATAATCACCCCCGACCAGCAGCAACTCATCAGTCTGTCCTCTGAGACTCACAGGAGGGTTTGAGTGGAAGCGGAAGACGGGATACGGATGAATCTGACTTACAGGAACAAAGGATGAATCTCACAAAACTTGTCAAGCATGTAGCCTTAGTAATTTTTCATAGCAAAATCATAAAGTAATTGATGTTTTATTTAAGAAGGCCTGTTTTTAGGACCACTAAGGGTTCTTTGCATTGCATTATTATTCCTTATTTTTTTAATGGACCTGAAAGAGGATTAACTTTTAGTCATGGAAATAAATAAATAAATAAATACAATTATTTCAGTTTATTATTTTTATTATCAATTTATTATTATTATTATTATTATTATTATTATTATTACAGTTTGGAGTCAGTTCTTTAATTTTTGAGAATAACAACAATAAATGTTTTTTTTTATAACCTGAAATTACCTGCTTTCTTTCAAGAAAGCAGGTAATAATTAAATATTTAATTCATAATTTAATTAAATAAAATTAATAATCAAATTTATAAAAGAAAACATAAAAATGGCTAAATTAATTTAATTTAAATATTAATTAAATTTAAATTTGTAATTTAATTATAACAATATTACATTTATATTATTATTATTTTAAAATGTAATATTTAATTGCAATTTAATTTAATTAAATAAAATTCAATTCAAGTTTATTTGTATAGAGCTTTTCACAATATAAATCGTTGCAAAGCAGCTTTACAAAAAAATATATTTAGTAGTAGCTTATCAGTGGTGACTATATCAAGTTGATGTACATATGGCAGAAATGTACGGTAAAAAATCAGTTAATTAATAATCAAATTAATAAAAAAGTCATTAATAATGCCATTATTAAATTTATAGTTGTGCCATTTAATAATAATAATAATAATAATAATATGTTATTATTATATTATTATAAAATCAATACAGTTTAGAATTGTCATTAATAATAATATATTTGTTACTCTATAATATATGTTATTATTATTATTATTATTATTATTGATGTCTTTTGGGGGGAAATTTTTCAAAATTCTAAAGATTATTTTGTTCACCAAGGCTGTATTTATTTAATTAAAAATATATAATATTATATGCGAGATTCACCTGAAGAGGCTTTGTAGACGTCAGAGTTATATGTGTGTTTAGCTATGCCGTTTAATATTATTATTATTATTATATGCATGAACAGTAAATGACTGTGAATGTGCATTTCAGATCTAAAAAGAGAAAGATGAACCTCTCCAGTTTGCGAGTGGGCATTCTGTCTTTTTTTGAAACACTGGAGTTCAAATACACATCTCCCTCAGCTGGCCTACACACTCATGCTGGATGCATGGCTATATGAACCGTTTGGCTGGTATGTAGTTCTGTAGGTGTTGTGCCGTTTTTGATTTTATTTTTGGATCAAAAGCAGCGAGAGGAGGAACAGATTCATCCTCCACACACGGGCGTGCGGTTTCAGAGGGCCATGAACCTTAAGAATTCAGTCATTCCTGTTTGCTTTGTAGACGCATCACTTCCGCATCTTGTGTTTGCACCTTGCTGCGTGCAAGATCACGGAAAATCGAATCAACCTCTTTTAGGAGGTTCCAAATTTAAAGAAGTTCTCTCAAGAAACTTAACGATGAACACATTGCGCCGCATGATATCAAATCAACGGGTGAACTTTTCTCTTCATTAAACACGAGCTGCAGGAACAATTCACTCAACAATAAATATTCTTTCATTATTCACTCTCTCTCATGTTGTTCCAAAATTATATGCTGTTATATTTTTGTAAAACACAAAGTAGAAATGAAGGACATGCTTAAGTTCACAGTGACCAAAGGCTCCACAAAGAACCTGAACAGCATCTTTAAAGGTCAATTATGTGAATATGGAGGAGACATAATGTGCTCAGTGGAAAATGCATCTAAAATATGTTGGATGAGCCCAATCACGCATGCAGAACTCATAGATTAACTTTCTGAGAGAGATCGATGAAGTTCCAAATAAATGCATGTTTTTCTTTTACGTTGGGGATTTCAAAAGGTTTTAAAAGATAAAGACAATTATAGTATGAATAAATTGAGGCTACTGAAGTCTAGAACAGGACATGTAGTCTGTTGAACTCAATCGGTGATGTGCTAGCTGTGACATTTTCTCTCTTTTGTATTATGTTCTAGTGCACTGACGAAACTTTTGCTGAAAACACTAACCAGATATCTGATGAAAAACAATGAATAAGGTGAGTATTTATTAGTTATTTTGAAAATTATTAAAAAACCGACTTTGACTGGTTCATCATACTTTACATGAAAGGTTATGTCTGATGCAATGCATTGTGGGATACAGTGTTTTACACCACATGCTGTGTTGTGTACTGCACATTTTTGAAAACTGTAGTAAGTTAGGCTTATATGTATGTTTATATTTATGTATTCATTTAATTTCAGTAGGATTACTTATATTTTTGGAAGATTGAATCTGACCAAGACTACATGTATTTGATCAACACAAGCAATGTTGTTTTAGTATCATTGAGATATTATTATAGTTTATAATATTTTGAATTTGTTTGAATTTTTATATTTTCTGTTTTCATTATGAATTTTGTTAGTTTTAGTAATTTTGTTGTTTTTGTCTTTTTTTTTAAATGTCTATATAATTCTTATTAATTTGTATAGCATTTTAGTTTGAGCCAACTTAAGTACACACAAAGTTCAATTAAAATAAAATAAAAGTTAAAAATACACGATTTTTATATTTTACTTTATTTATATCTTTATATATATTTCATAACATTTCTTTTTCAAGTAACAAAAAAAAAAAAACTTTTCATTTTAGTTTAGTTAATTATAATAACCATACAGTACAGTCAAAAACAGTAATATTGTGACATATTATTACTATTTAAAATAACGGTTTTCTATTGAAATATGATTTCCGATTAATTTTTTTCCTGTGATCCAAAGCTGAATTGTCAGCATCATTACTCCAGTCTTCAGTTTCACAATCCTTCAGAAATCATTCTAATATGATAATTTGGTGCTCAAGAAACATGTTATTATTATCAATGTTGCAAAACGTTGTGCTGCTTAATATTTTTGTGGAAACCATAATACATCTTTTAGGACTCTTTGATCAATACAAATTTAATTCATATAATTTTAATGCATTTTTGCAGAATGAAAGTTGTAATTTCTTTCAAAGAGAAAGAAAAGTAATAAGTCAGTCCTTCAGAATATTCAGAAAAGCAAAAATGAAGTACAGTACAGCTCAATCTGGGCAAAAAAAATGTGCAGCAAATCATGTAAGAAAGTACATTTTTAGAATAAATAATTTTAGAAGAATAGTTGCAATTAGTGACTGAGAGCCATTCTCTCTCTCTCTCTCTCTGTCTCTCTCTCTCTTTATTATCATCACACAGTTTTCATTCAATACCCACACGTTCCTCTTCTTGGCTCAGCTCCTGTAATCTTTGCAGCTTCGCTGTGCCATTTGGCACAATCATATAGTTGATAAACTTCAGTTCAAATGGCCCTCAATGGTCATGTGCTCTTATGGCCGCAGGCTTAAAGCATGTGAAATGTGTTTGCCGCCTTTAGCCAGATGGCCATATGCCTCCCATGCTGAATGAATTCAGTGCTCATCTGCAGCCTGAACATATAAAAATACAAAAAAAAAAAAAGCATCATGTCCAAAAAAGGTACCTTCAGTAAAGTTTATTATAAGAATTGTCTTGGTCTACAGGAATAGGACAGTAGTTCAGAAAGGAAGCAAAAGCACTAAAGGGTTTAGAAATGTGGTCCATATGACTTGTGCATCATTTTCAAGTCTTCTGAAGTCATACAGTAGCTTTGTATGTGGAATAAACTAATTTAATGATAACCTTCTTGGTTCAAGTCTTGATTCATGAACAAAGTTATTTTGAATCAGATCTTTTCAGTGAATCAGTTGAGCTGGTCAGAATGGTTTGTTCATCATGAGTCAAATTAACAGTCAATGTCTAAGTAGCCACTTGTCTAATGGTTAAAATTAAATTTCCAGAGTAATAATGTTTCTTAGATATCAATTTTGTTTTTTTCCTCCCACATTTTGTCAATGAGTAATAATTGTGAAGCCTTCCGTGTTCAACCCAAATTCCGGAAATTTTGGAACTTTTTTTAAATTATTTGAATAAAATTAAAACTAAAATACTTTCAAATCACATGAGCCAATATTTTATTCACAATATAACATAGATAACAAATGTTTAAACTGAGAATTTTTTTTATTTTATGCACAAAATGAGCTCATTTCAAATTTGATGCCTGCTACAGGTCTCAAAATAGTTGGGACGGGGGCATGTTTACCATGGTGTAGCATCTCCTCTTCTTTTCAAAACAGTTTGAAGACGTCTGGGCATTGAGGTTATGAATTTCTGGAGTTTTGGTGTTGGAATTTGGTCCCATTCTTGCCTGATACAGGTTTCCAGCGGCTGAAGAGTTTGTGGTCGTCTTTGACATATTTTTCTTTAATGATGTGTCAAATGTCCTCTATAGGTGAAAGATCTGGATTGCAGGCAGGCCAGTTCAGCACCCAGACTCTTCTACTACGAAGCCATGCTGTTGTAATAGCTGCAGTATGTGGTTTTGCATTGTCCTGCTGAATTACACAAGACCTTCCCTGAAAAAGTCGTCATCTGGAGGGGAGCATAAGTTTGCACTAAAACCTTTATAAACCTTTCAGGATTCATAGTGCTTTCCAATACATGCAAGCTGCTCATACCGTATGCACTTATGCATCCCCATACCATCAGAGATGTTGGCTTTTGAACTGAATGCTGATAACACGCTGGAAGGTCTCCCTCCTCTTTAGCCCAGAGGACATGGTGTCCGTGATTTCCAACAAGAATGTCAAATTTGGACTCATCTTACCATAGAACACATTTCCATTTTAAATGAGCCTTGGCCCACAGGACACGACGGCGCTTCTGGACCATGTTCACATATGGCTTCCTTTTTGCATGATAGAGCTTTATTTGGCATCTGCAGATGGCACGGCATATTGTGTTTACTGACAGTGGTTTCTGCAAGTATTCCTGGGCCCATTTAGTAATGACAATGTCAGAATCATGCCGATGAGTGATGCAGTGTCGCCTGAGGGCCCGAAGACCACGGGCATCCAACAAAAGTCTTCAGCCTTGACCCTTACGCACAGACATTTCTCCAGTTTCTCTGAATCTTTTGATGATGTTATGCACTGTAGATGATGAGATTTGCAAAGCCTTTGCAATTAGACTTAGAGGAACGTTGTTTTTAAAGTATTCCACAATCTTTTTATGCACTCTTTACAGATTGGTGAGACTCTGATGTCAATTAACTTAATTAGTTGCTGGATGTTCTCCCAGCTGAATCTTTTCAAAATTTCTTGCTTTTTCAGCCCTTTGTTGCCCCCATGCCAACTTTTGTGAGACCTGTAGCAGGCATCAAATTTGAAATGAGCTCATTTAGTGGATAAAAGTGTAAAATTGATCCGTTTAAACATTTGTTATGTTCTCTATGTTCTATTGTAAATTATCAAAATATTGGCTCATGTGATTTGAAAGTCTTTTAGTTTTTATTTTATTCAAATTTAAAAAATATCCCAATATTTTCAGAATTCGGGTTGTAGTTTAAGCCTTCAGAAAATAACAATGTTTACTCTGAAACAACACATCCTTAAAAGTATTCAACTGTGAGACAAAATGTGCTAAAAAGCATTTTAGAGCCAAATCATCCAGTTTGTGTAATTGACATGTCAACAACATTTATATAAATCACTGGAGTCACATTCTTTGTCTAATTGAGATGTTGTGTCGCTGCCAAATTGACAGTTTGTGGTGGAATGAGTTTGTGCTGCAGACGGGTGGGTGATATAATTAGGGCTAATTTTCTATTTTCTGTTCTTTTGATAACAGGGTAAACCACAGACTCTCACAACCCAGTCCCTGTGTAACAGAATGACTTCAGAATGGTACAGGACGCCTACAGATTTTCATAGATGCAGAGATTGTTGTTTCAGGCAAGTACAAATAGAGAACTCAACATGGCTGTAGAGAAAGAGAGAAATGGAATGGGTTGTTTTATACTGAAACTCTGCAAACCCTTGCAAATGTCTTCATCCCAGTCTCCAAATAGGGATGTTCTCTGGTGTTTTCCGGAGGGAACTGTTCACTTATTTCCTTTCTCTTGACCTCGGCTGCAGATCAGTGTCTTTAAAGTGTTCCTTCAAGCTATTTTGTTGGGGAAGGTTAATCGAAAACAATGGCTAGCTGCTGGGATTTGCAAAGCTGCCGCATTTAATCCCCTCGTTCGCTGTGAGATAAACTCTGGATTTTCCACAAGATCTTCTCTTAATTTGTGCAGATTATCTACAGTGGATGATTCCTGCCAGCAAATATACTGACACAGCTTGTTGCCAGTGGCTTAAGCAGGTAGTAGACATATATTTATATCCAGAAGTCTGAGGCCAAGTTGAACAGATTGGCTTTATTGTTTTGGGATTTGGGATCCCAAAATTGAACTGAAAGGAAAATCCAATGTGTGTATGTGTGTGCGTATATAACCTATATCAGCCTATATAAATAGCCTATATAATGACATTACTTAATCTTCTAAAGGGTAATTAAATCTAAAACATCATGTGAAAATGATCAAACTACATTAAACAATTAAAATAGAAGTATTTTCATTTTATTATTACTATTATTTTGATCACAACACATATCTTGTAATCTTTAATATCTCTAAATCTCTAATAATCTTTCTTATCAACATGGTCAAACTTTGATGTCATTTTTGTCCCCTTGAATATCTTTAATGCTAATGCTACCTAGGTAAAACTAGATTTAGCTATTTTTGCATTCGCTCACAAAAATGTTGCATTCCTCTAAGAAACTGTCAATTCGTTTGCAGAAAGTTTAGCATTTCTCAGAGAAACTTTGTGTTCGCTAACAAAACTTTTGATGTGAAGAGGGATGAAAAACTATATTTGAATCCTTTTACATTTGACCACAAATATTTAACATTTTTCTGAGAAACTTTGCATTTATTCTCAAAAGGTCATGCATTCCCCTTAGAAATGTTGTTTGTATAGCAAACTTCGAATATTAAGTGGGATGAAAAACTACATGCCAATGCTTTTATGTTTGCCTGCAAAAATTTTGCGGAGAAATTTTGCTATCAAAACTTGTAAATTTAGGCTGGAAGAAATATATATATATATATATATATATGTATATATAATTTTTTTTCTGCATGACTTTAATGCATAACAAACTCTCAAAAGTCTTCTTTCAAAAGAGACCACAATGATGCCTGTAGTCCAAAGGCTTCACACATTATAGGTGTTTCCATTCCTGTGTTCAGAAGCAGGCTGCAGGTTAACAGTTAACAAGTTGATTAAAAGACATCAAACGGCCATCATTTACATTACAATCCAGTTTAAACACATAAAGCACGTCTGATTGTTGGACTCTCATCGGCCCGCCGTGTGTGTGATTTTCCTCCAGAGAATTGTGATGAGTGATATTGTGCGGTACTAAGAGTGGGTGGCGTAAATAAACTCAATTTCATACTCTCGTAAGGCTGCGGCAGATGCCTGGGGCAGATGATGTAAATACAGCGGCTCCTCGGCATGTTGAGGAGCTCGGCTCGGAGCCCGGAGAGAGTAAGACTGATAATTACCACTGCACATTATGATAGCGATACTTCCCCCTCCTCGGTGTCATCACTTACCATTTTCCTCCTTATTATGGCGTGTAGATGGTCGTCATAAGCCTCATACACAATATTGCAGCCTATCGTTCTTCCTGCGCCGATAAAGGTTAAATGTGGACTTTGATGTCATTTCTGAAGACCCAGAAACCTTGCAGGAAGATGTGAATTATCTGTAGAGGCAGTGTGGGCCTTTTTTTTTTTGATAAGGGATGGATGGTTTTTACTCTGGGATTTCATTTAAAGCCACAAGCTATGAAAAACTTTGAATGTCAGTCGGCCTGAACAGGTGACTGCAAAACCAGTGACCTTTACTCTTAGAAAGGATAAAGGAAATGCATCAAACGAGGCCTCAGACCGTTCCCCAGACAGCACTCGCTCAACGTTAGTTGATGCGTTTTTAAGACATCTTAAGACTGTGTATTTTTGCTTTAACCTGTGGAGTTCGCCTCATGGGGTTCTTATGTTGTTTAAGTTGAAAGAAAGCACAGTAGTGTCTCTTAAATATCAATGTTTTAGGATTGAGTTTCAGATAATGCTGTCTGAGTGGATGCACAATATACAGTATATCATGTGACATGGTTCACTTTAACTTTAATACATTGACTATTTTAACATTATTATCTAGCATTCAGCCTTTGTTCGGTAGTGCTAAATATATCCCTGTTCGGATATTTATTTAAATACAAATCAGAATAAGTTTGTACAATTTACTCCGAATATGAACCTGGAGAATGTTGCATGTGTTGCATATAATGTCTCTAAACACACACACACACACACACACACACGCACATGTTGGTTTTTGTGGTTTATGGGGACTCTCCATAGGCGTAATGGTTTTTATACTGAACAAACTGTGTGTGCTATTGCCCTACACCAACCATACACCTAAACTTCGCCCTCACAGGAGACTTTGTGCATTTTTAGATTTTCAAAAAACACCATTTAGTATGTTTTTTAAGCCTTTTGAATTACGGGGACATAGGCAGTGTCCTCATAAACCACCTTCATATTGTAATACCCCTGTCATACCCATGTTATTATACAAATTTGTGTCCTCATAAACCACATAAACATGCGCACACACACACACACACACACACACACATACAAACAAACAAACACACATTTCCTATCTAATATATAGAAATGTTGCATTGGCAACAAATTGAGATGACATAAATGTAAGTTCAAGTACTAAAAATACCCAAACAAAAATAATATAAAACTATTTTAAAATTAATTTAATTATATAAAAAACTATACAAATATTAAAAACTAACAAAGACAAAATTACTGGAAAGTGAACTAAGAATAAAAATAAAACAGAAAATACAAAAATAAATGCTCATTTAGAATCTAAACAAAAACAAAAATAAAAATACTGGTAAAGGATAGTGCTGTAAATAAAATGTATATATAAATAATACTAAAATTACACTAATTGTGATTTTGTTTTGGTGAATTTCATGTGTGCTTGTGTTTGTGTGTAAATATATATAGCTGATGTCACCTTTCAACCACTAAGTTGTAGCTGTGTTTTAGGTAGGCCATCCATCCTGTTATTGGCCTATTGTTTAGGTAGGCCATCCTCTTATCCACCTTTCTTGAACCAACCGATTCCCAGTGAATATAATCTGGTACTATATTGTTTTCTTGCTTAGTAAAATGGGTTATGAATACTGTTGACCTTTTAAACCTCAAATGTTTGTTCCCATAATTACACGGCATCTACATTGCAACTGTGAAAAGCAGCAATACAAGAACGTTCTCATTATAACCAACAAAGCTTGTTCATCAATGCAAGCTTATTGTGCATGTTACAGACGGCTTCATCGATTAGAGCATGAGCGTTAGTTTTACTGTGTCGCTAACAGTGTAGACGGGGTGTAAGTGAGCTGACAGGACTGTGTTTAGTTTAACATACGACTGCTGGCTAAACCTCTCCCTACTGAAGTGTGCTTCGCTATGCCAGACTCCTGCAGCGCACGAGTAGTTGAAGGCAGTGGACGAGGACTTGAGCGCCGGCCAGATTTGACAAAGCAATGGGTCATCATCCGCAAACAATCCCAGCACGGGCCGCCATCTGTTTATGGGAGAGGACAGAACATGGATTCCTACAGTGTGATAGTCTATGACCCATACTTGAGTGCTTGTTAGTGTGTACTACAGATTAGAGGTTGTTCATTTAAATGATATGTCCAGTCTAAATTGGGAATAAATAGTGTGAGGATTCTATTTTAGATGAATAAATATGTCGTGATCCCTGCTGAGGAACTACTTAAAGATGTCAACAAATGTTTTGCAGGTTTTACAATAGATGATAAAGTACCAACCAACCTGAACTGGACAAAAAACAGTCATGAGTAGTTTGGTTATACTTGTAGCAATAGCCAACAATACATTGTATGGTTCAAAATTATCAATTTTTCTTTTATGCCAAAAATCATTAGGATATTAAGAAAAGATCATGTTTCATAAAGATATTTTGTTAATTTCCTACCGAAAATATACAAATTTTTAATTAGCATTACATTGCTAAGAACTTCATTTGGACAACTTTAAGGGTGATTTTCTCAATATTTTGATTATTATTTATTTATTTTTTGTACCCTCAGATTCCAGATTTTCAAATAGTTGTATCTTTGCCAGATATTGTTCTATCCTAACACACCATACATCAGTGGGAAGCTTATTTATTCAGCTTATTCAGATGATGTATAAATCTCAATTTCAAAAAATTGACCTATATGACTGGTTTTGTGGTCCAGGGTCACGTGTGTGTGTGTGTGTGTGTTTGTATCATCACAGTATGTATCATGTGGCATATGGATCACATTTAAATCAAAATTTTCAGTGTACTAAATATAATATAATAATTCATTGTTCTTGGTCCAACAAGTTTTAGTATTATCCAAATAAACAAATAAATGTTCTTTTAATACAAATTAGGATGAGTTTTTCCATTTATTCCGAATTTTTTCCTCTTTTGTAAATCACTTTGGATAAAAGCATGTGCTAAATGTAAAATATGAATGCAAGTTTGCATAAACATATAATAGCAAAGGAGAAAGTTATTAAAACTGGACATTAATACAAATAGTTATGATCTCTCATACATTTTGTACTATTAGTAGAATATTAATGAAATGCATTATTGTATTTTAAGTGGCATTTGGCATTGTCAATGGCAAACGTAGCCAAAGAATGTAACTTTTACTGCTGCTGACGTGCATTTTATCATAATTGTTCATCAGCATTTCCTCACACCACACACACATACTTGGGAAATGTCATAATATTATTTCACGTCGTTAATGGTGAAAGCCAAGTATAAGAAACCTGTACTACGAGGAGTAATCTCAAATATCAGTCACATTCATTCATTTGGTTATAAAAAAGATGTCTGGTTGTTTTGGCAAGCTTCAAGTTGTGAATATCTGAGCTTCACACATGGATGAATCATTAGTGATTATGTTAAAGTTCATTAATGAGCAGAAATGTGTGCCTTTGAGGTTTCAGTCCTAATGGAATATACACAAAATAGACATTCAGGTCCTTCGGATTTCATTTAGTCTTTAAATTTGCTTAAAAAAAAGGATAATGACCTTTTCTTTGCAATATAACTACAATATACTATGAAATATATGCTATATAATATCTGCTATGTTCTTCAGTCACATGAGAAGCCAACTATAAAAAATGAGATATTTTATTTGTCATATATTTATGCTTGTACACCAGCAAAATAAAATGCATATCTATGATTCCATCGCAATTTCAGTGACCAAATAGACAGCATTCCTTCCCAAGATGCCACCTGCAGTGTGTGTCATGACACAAACAGAACATAGCATGTATTTGGGAGAGTTAAACATTTGTCTTTACTGAAATACTTAGAAACATAAAAAACAGCATTGAACAAATGTATCACTTTTAAAAGAAAAAAAATATATATATTGGGGGGAAAAAAAATCATGTCACTCCCCTTCGGTTTCTCAACGGCAACATTCCTTGGGTGCTTTCGGCGCTCTAGTTTAGTCATGGTTTAAGGATTTTTTTTCTTTTTTTTTGTGGTTCATCTACAATAGTCACTTTCTGATCAACTTTTTTTGGAGGTGATGTGGGAATAGGGAACTCTCCGCAGTGTTGCTTAAACACAGCACATTAAAAGTACATAGAACAAACATTTGGGCACCGAGTTTTATATACATTAGATCTCATGTATTCTGTAAAGGCATCCATTTCTTTTAATGCGTCTTTAGCATTACAACTTATTCTCAACCATGCGGGGCAATGTCGTAACCCCCTTTTCATCGTCTTCTGCCTGTCCACGTAGGCTACTGCAGTTATTTTGTGTCATTGTCAAGAGCAAACTGATGGACAAGAGTAAGAACTAGGACAAAGCCAGAGACAACCAGAACAAGGGGAGAAAGAGAATGGCCAATGCTTGAACGGTAGATGAGTGAGCCTTTAGACAATACTGGTCTGATTTGGGCTTTTTGGAGCACTTTTTTTTCTTTCTGGTTGGCGCTGTAGAAGGTTCCAGATTGTCCAGAAGATCTGGGTCGATTTTGTCCATGGTCTGGTCGAGGTTGTTGGACATGGTTCCCAAAGGACCGTCGTTGAGACTCTGCTTATTACGAGTGTCGTTTTTCGTTCCCTCCACCTCCCGAAACTTGGTTTTGGAGATGTTCTCTTTCTCTTTCAGGGGATTATTGGTGATCTGCCGGCTGTTGTAGGATGAAGGATCTGGAAGGGACTTACTGGAGATAATGGAGGATTTGTCGTTATCCGAAAGACAGCACCTGGGAACGCTTTCGACGAGGGGATCGTCGAGCGAGAGGAGCTTTCCAGAGCGTGCCTTGGTGTTGAAGATGCTGGTCTGAACCTGCGACGGAGAGTCCACGCATCCCTCCAAATCGTCGCTCTTCAGTCGCTTAAGGTCCTTCCCAGTTAGAGAGGTCGGAAGGTGGCACTCCAACTCGGAGCTGGACCCTTTGAAGCGTTTGAACCAGTCCCACAGCGGCCTGGCTCGACAGTCGCAAATCCACTGGTTTCCGTTGAGCCTCAGGTACTGGAGGGACACCAGCGGGTTCATGGCCTCTCCTGTCAGCATGGTGAGGTTGTTGAAAAAGAGAAACAAGGTGGTCAGCTTGCGCAGGTCATTGAAAGCCCGCTGCTGCACGTGTACGATGCGGTTCTGGTGCAGGAGCAAACGGTCAAGGTTGATGAGACCGCGCAGCATGTGATCGGTCACCACATTGATCTTGTTGTTATGTAAGAATAGGTAGGTGAGGTTGGCCAGGTCCAGGAATGTGTCTTCATGCAGCGCCAGAAGGTTATTATCCTGCAGGTAGAGATACTGAAGTGAGAAGAGTCCTCGGAAAACTCCCACCGGGAGCTCGGACAGCCCGCACCTGTGCAGGTGAAGGGTATGCAGCTTGGTCAGACCCCGAAACGCGGTGGGACTGATGATGCGAAGGTTGCTGTTGTCACCGATGTCTAATTCTTCCAGTCTCTCCAGCCCATAAAAGGCCCCCGCCTCGATATGGCTGATGTTATTCGAGTACATCCACAGGACGGTGAGGTTATGCACTGAACTAAAGCTGGTCGATCGGACCACTGTCAGTTTGTTGCTCTGGAGGAATATTCGCTGGCTACGAACAGGGATCTCGGTGGGAATGTAGAACAGACCCTGCTGTTGACAGGCCACGGTTGGCCTCGGCTCACTGTAGCACACGCACTTCGCCGGGCAGCCGTTTATCACTGGTACCAGGTTAAGCCATAACACCAGGCAAAGGAGGCGACCACCTGTTGAGAAGAGACAAAAAGCCAAGGTGTCAGTTCAAGGTCAAGACAGCAGCTGCTTCATTTGGCAGGAAAGACATGATTTCATGTTTGGAATTTTACAGAAGCTGGGAAAAGGGAATGCAACTGTGATCATGTAACACACTTTTTTTAATGAGCCATGATTCATTAAATTGATTAAAAGCAACAGTAAAGTCATTTATAATGTTACGGAAGATTACATTTTAAAGAAACAGTTTAACTATCTAACTTTCTATTTACCAAAGACAAAGCATGCTGACAAAGAATACAATAAGTTTCTACTAAAAATATGAAGCAGCAACAATCACTGTTTTCAACATTGATAATAAATTATCAGCATATATCGAAATATATTTCTGTATTATAGATGATTTCTGATCATTTGACAATATTACACTGTTTCTGAAATAATACATGAATGCAGCCTTGGTAAGCACAAAAGACTTCAAAAATGTATTTACAAATCACTTTATATTTAAATAAATGTTGGTTACACTTTATTTTAAGGTCCTTGTTAAAGTGTAATTATACATTTAAGTATTAAGTAATATTAATTAACTACATGTACTTACTATATGGTTAGGATTAGGGGTTACTTGCATGTAATTATGCATAATTTATTGTTATTATAATATTAGTACATGTAAAATCTGTAACAAGGACACCTTAAAATAAAGTGGGTATTATTATTAAAGTGTGTATTATGTAAAATAAGTGTAATTATTAAATTATTAATTAATTTAATAATTACACTTATATTACAATACTTTTAATATTTATCTGGAGAAAAAAGATGCACATTGTAAAGGAAGAAAAGTATACAGTAAATCTCTCGAGGAAATTTTCACCTATAAAAAATACAAATGTAAATCTAATATAAGCCATTTCAAATGAGTTAACTAAAAACAGCATGCATTCAATACATTAAACAGCTTTAAAATGGCTGTCTGCCTGAGAGTGCACAACCTGTCTGTACTTCTGCCTGCATGTGTGAATGCTACCGGCAAAAATTTGTGCCGCGGGATCCATTCCCATCCATCAGCCAACGCAAGCGAGAAAATCCAGCAAATTGAGAGGACCGATAAATGAAACATTGGAGGGAGCCTTGAACGAAATTAGCTAGCGCTAATAGCAACGATGGAGCTAATCACATTCCAGCATGGTGTAAGGGTTGACATTTAGTCTGTCCAGAGGAAGATAAGTGTGCTGTGGGTGTTCGATGCGTGGTTGGGTGAGATGGGGCCAGGGGAAGGACTCGGGATGTTGGATCTGAGCCTCATGGGAGTGTAGCGAGTGTGAACATGTTTGAAGTGGTTCTGGAGTGTCACAGATAAGATAGCCTCCTCTCATCTCTGATCTGAAGCCCAGTGGTCTGTGTGTGTGGATGTGGCACAGATGTGTCTGAGGGTGGGTTTATCTGCAGGAGGCGCTCAGATAAGGAATGCTGTTTTTATTCAGTCGTTCTTTATGCCAGCCATTATGTAGGAGATCAGATGATAAAACACGACCATCTATGAGATCTCTATCATACATCCCTGAGAGACTGATGCAGAGAGACATTCATCTCTGGACAATTCGCATGTCAACAGTCCTCAAGATCTCATTCTTCTGGTATAGAAGCCTGAGAATATCAACTATTCATCTATTCATCCTTAGAAAGATAGATACACATCTATCTATCTATCTATCTATCTATCTATCTATCTATCTATCTATCTATCTATCTATCTATCTATCTATCTATCTATCTATCTATCTATCTATCTATCTATGTTGGACTGACAGTAGCTCAATATCTTGTGACCATTCACCAACTGTTTCATCAAGTGTCACGTTTATATAATCAGACTCGTGTGAGATTTTCACATGCATGCACAGGAGGCAGAGGAGCCTGTGGATGCTCCTACGTGGATCCCTGAATTCTTCTCCGTCCCTCAATCTTGCAGCTTGTTAAATGGAGCTTGCTTGAGGCTTGACAGCATCCCTGTGTTACACTTTCCCTCAAATATCCTCCCTCTCCCTCTGCCGCTCCTGTCATCTTCCACCAGTGAGCTGTCAGCCTTCCTTTCTGTCTTTCTGCTTCACAGCGCTTCTCTTTCACTCTCTCTGCCGATAAAAATATTCCATCGCCGCACTTTGAAACGTTAGGCTTCACGAATCTACCAGACCTCCTGTTTTATCTTCTAGTCATTAGCGGACTATCCCCACCCACACAATGCACGTTGGAGCCCCGCTTTCAAAGCTCCCTTTTTTTCATCTGTGGCCGACCGTGCTAACCTTGCGGTTCCTCTGTGTCTTTCATCTGTTTAGTGCTGAGTAAAGCTACTCAAAATGTCATACGCCATCCTCCAATTATTTCGGTGCATTGTCTCGTCCCCTGGACAGTCACATACCCGTGTCCTTTATTGCCGGGCGCCCTTCACTGTAAAGGCCATTTGGCAGACACTGACTACATACGAGCACTCTATGTTTTTCTACCTCGTCTCCATCAGTATGCCGGTCATGCCTCTCCTTTCTCTAATCCCAGTAAGGAGCTCCGCTTTGCCTTTTTATATTTCTCTTTTTCTCCTTTTCTGTCAAGGGGATGCCCATATCCTGTCGTGCCATCGAAACAACAGCCCGTTTCATAAAAGGTTATTGCATTGCAGCCCACAATCTATACAGCGGCATTCTCAAACTGTTTACCCACCTATTAGTTTTGCATTACCTCTGGTATTTTTCTAAACTCAAGAGAATCCCTCATAATAGCGGCAGCGCTCCAGCAGACCGCTTACTCATTTTGCAGAGAAGCCAAGCTGCATTCTCAGATGACGAGCTTATTAGCAGCGCACCGTTCGACGTGCTGAGGACCACCCTCTTGCAAACCTGACAAGCCAAATGGTGTTTTCATATTTGCATAAAATGCACTGATTGCTGCTTGTCTCTCCACTTGTGTGAAAAGCTCTCATCCTGATATAAAAGACGCTATGGGAGGGCGAATAAACCATTGATAAACAGGGAGGCGAAATCAAGGATACTTCTCTGCTGTCTAATTGAATTATTTGTATGGAAAACAAAAGGAGACAGAATACTGAACAAGGACTAGGGGATAATTGTGTGCACAGAGAGAGAGAGAGAGAGAGAGGAAGTGGGGACGAGTGGCAATCCCTGATTTAGCACATTTGCATATGTCTCTGGCATATGGAGAGCATGTAATGACATTTACACCATTTTTATCTCAACCGTACAAGTGGGTTTGACAAGTAATAGCAGCCACTGTCTTGAAACCAACAGGGGTATTTTGGACATGAAGTGGGTAGATTTAAACAAACTCCTAACTGCAAATTGTAAACTTTAATAGAATGTAGCTTGTCCTGAACAATGTTATTATAATTGACTAAAAACATAATACAAATATAAAAAAAAATTAATAAATAAATATATTATAATACCAGCTGTACTTTTGATTTTTTTTCAATAATTGTGAGATTTTGCTTCAGCAAATTTTAATATTTCAAGTTTTCGTGATGAGCTTAATCTAAATTTAGTTAGATTTATGCATAAAAACACCAATGGTAAGAAAAAGAAACTGATTTCAAGAAATTTTCTCTGAAAACAAGTTTTACATCTTATGCAGTTTTGCTTCTTATTTATGGATGTTTTAATACATTTAAATGCAAAACAAGAAAATAAAAAAAAAATACAGCGGTGCAAAAGAACAAGTGACTTGTGAACGGGTAAGAATTCGCCCAGAACACCCTAGCAACACAATGACAACCACCCTGAATGCCTTAGCAACTGCATAAAAATGCTTTGGCAACCAGCCGCCCTAGGACTGCATTGACAGGTTTTGCGGGCATTTGAGTTGCCGCCAATTCATTCCCCGTTAGCGCCATTTTCTGCATTCATGAATATACAGCATTACTCAGTTCCGTATAGTTGACATTAATTAGACTCATTACCTCTGAATAAACAAATGAGCGACAGTGCCAACATCTTAATCACAGAGCTAAATATAAAAATAAATTCAGCACATTTCAAGCCTCTTTAGCACCCACTGGTTCCACTTCGTTGTGAGCTTTCTGAAGGCCAATTAACCGCAGAATTAAAGTACCAATTAATATTGAGTGCCAAGTTTAGATGCAAAGAGAGACAAAAGTGATCAAGACTTCATCTATTTTTGTTAACTGTTGACGTACAGCTCTAGACACCACATTTAAGTGCAATTACTAATTTTAGAGATGAGTGAATACCTGGATTTTGATTTTACCACTTTGCCAATTGGCTTTGCCAATTTTACCACAAATGCCAATTGGCTTTTTACTTATGCCAACTGTATTTAGGCTTCAAAAAAAAACATTTTTTTTTTTTATTATAAATAATAATAAACAGATAAATAAACACACACACACACTCACCGACCACTTTATTAGGTACACCTGTTCAATTGCTTGGTAACACAAATTGCTAATCAGCCAATCACATGGCAGCAACTCAATGCATTTAGGCATCTAATTGTGGTAAAGACAACTTGCTGAAGTTCAAACCGAGCATCAGAATGGGGAAGAAAGGGGATTTAAATGACTTTGAACGTGGCATGGTTGTTGGTGCCAGACGGGCCGTGCGTGGGATTTTCACGCACAACCATTTCTAGGGTTTACAGAGAATGGTCCAAAAAAGAGAAAATATCCAGTGAGCGGCAGTTGTGTGGACGAAAATGCCTTGTTGATGTCAGAGGTCAGAGGAGAATGGGTAGACTGGTTAGAGATGATAGAAAGGCAACAGTAACTCAACTAACCACTTCTTACAACCTAGGTATGCAGAATACCATCTCTGAACGCACAACACGTCGAACCCTGAAGCAGATGGGCTACAGCAGCAGAAGACCACACCGGGTGCCGCTCCTGTCAGCTAAGAACAGGAAACGGAGGCTACAATTCACACAGGCTCACCAAAATTGGACAATAGAAGATTGGAAAAACGTTGCCTGGTCTGATGAATCTCGATTTTTGCTACGACATTTGGATGGTAGGGTCAGAATTTGACGTAAAGAACATGACAGCATGGATCCATCCTGCCTTGTCTCAACAGTTCAGGCTGGTGGTGGTGGTGGTGTAATGGTGTGGGGGATATTTTCATGGCACACTTTGGGACCCTTAGTACAAATAGAGCATCGTTTAAACGCCACAGCCTACCTGAGTATTGTTGCTGACAATGGCCATCCCTTTATGACTACAGTGTACCCATCTTCTGATGGCTACTTCCAGCAGGATAATGCACCATGTCACAAAGCTCAAATAATCTCAGACTGGTTTCTTGAATATGACAATGATTTCACTTTACTCAAATGGCCTCCACAGTCACCAGATCTCAATCCAATAGAGCATGTGCAGCTGACAAATCTGCAGCAACTGCGTGATGCTATCATTTCATTATGGACCAAAACCTCTGAGGAATGTTTCCAACACCTTGTTGAATCTGTGCCACGAAGAATTAAGGCAGTTCTGAAGGTAAAAGGGGGTCCAACCCGGTACTAGCAAGGTGTACCTAATAAAGTGGCCAGTGAGTGTGTGTGTGTGTGTGTATATATATATATATATATATATATATATATATATATATATATATACACAGAGTTTATTTTCTACAATAATCCAAAAGCCAAAGGGTTTTTTGTCAAGGGAACCAGACTGATGCTAACTTCACAGTTGGCCTAAAAAATACACCATCACTGCAGCGCTCAATTGCATGTGACATAATGACAAAACAAACTGTTCAGATCAGATACAGAGCTTTAAGCAACACACACAGCCAGAAACGGCACTGGTCTGATGAAATGTTCAGGAATAATAGCACCTGTCCAGCTTTCTCCTCACTGTGACTGGATGGACCGATTTCTAAACACCCGGTAGGCATTATTGACCTGTAAACATGGACAGTCATGAGTTCAAACGGATCCTCTACATCTGATGGAGAGCAGCAGCAGTGTTGGTTTAGATGTAGGTGTTGCTGATGGCAGGTTCTTCTCTCTCAGCTCCTCTCAATGTCTTTTCTAATCGCTTCTGTCTTTTTCCTCCCTGCAGCAAAATCCGTAATATAATTTCACCTCTGTTGTCTGCTTTCCTCTTTTCTTATTTGCACTCTTTCCATTTGTACCCTTTTCTGTTCCTGTTGTGACCTCTCTGAGTTACTATTGCATGGGTCATAGCACTCATAAATCTGGTGTAAGGAAGCCACAGAGGTTAAGAATGAGAATTTTTGCAGACAGTTTTATTGCTTTTTGTTGTTGAGTAATATAAAGAAAAGTCTAAAAAGCAGATGCTTCAAGCTCATTTGACTGCTTTTCCCATGAAACAAGGATGTAAAATGCATAATCACTGGTTCTCAAGTGCAATTTTACTTAATTAAAAACAAAAACTATACATTAGTTTGGGATTTGAGCCCAGATCCCATTTCACAATAAAAAAGTTCATTCAAAAGTTTGGGGTCAGTAAGGTTTTTGAAAAATATATTTTTAAAGTCTCTTATGCTCACCAAGACTGCAATTCTTTGATCAAAAATACTGTAAAAACAGCAATATTGTGAAATATTATTACAATTTAATATAACAGCTTTCTATTTTCATATATATTAAAATGGAATTTATTCCTTTAATGCAAAGCTGAATTTTCAGCA
This sequence comes from Barbus barbus, assembly GCF_936440315.1. Classification (NCBI taxonomy): domain Eukaryota; kingdom Metazoa; phylum Chordata; class Actinopteri; order Cypriniformes; family Cyprinidae; genus Barbus; species Barbus barbus. Next base: position 4,653,142 of record NC_136734.1, read on the forward strand.
TCATTACTCCAGTCTTCAGTGTCACATGATCCTTCAGAAATCATTCTAATATGCATTCTGAGTTGCTGCTCAAGAAACATTTCTTATTAGTTGTGTTGCTTAATATTTCTTACATTTTATTTTGTTGATGTTCAAAAGAACAGCATTTATATATAAAACACACACACACACACACACACACACACACACACACAGACACACACACACACACACAAATTACCACTTTATCAGTCACTGAATAAAAAACAAACAAACAAACAAACAAACAAAAAACATTAATTTATTTATGGGGAAAATAATAATTAAAAAAAAAAAATGTCCCTAAATATCTAGACATAGTGTCTGAACATGAAGACATACAGTATTTACCACACATCCTCTGGACATAAAAGATTAGGACACCAGAAAAAAGATAAAGGGCAAAGGAGAGGGACATTTGGAAGAGATATTGGGTGAGAGTAAAGAGGCAACAGGAAAGGTGACAGAGATGAAAGGTGTTGGGACAGAAACGTGAAGATGGATACTCAAGGAGAACAGATGCCTGAGCTTTCTGCAGTAACATTGAGCATGAGCTGTGGAATGCAGATGATTTTATTGACGCTGGAGCAAAGTGAAGCAGATCAGGACTTATTTGTGTCTGCCGTCTGTACCACATGCTCTAAGTTTGCCAGATGGTTCATGAATAACAGAGAATCGAGCAGGTTGTGGAAAAATAAATAAAGAAACGCACACAGACACTTTGGTTTACCATTGAAGCCAGAAACATACTTTATGCAAGTTCATAAATGCACACATAAATGCTTGGCCAACATATTCCCATTATACAAAAATAAAAGTACTTTTTTCTAAAAGCAGCTTAGAAAACCACACTGTAAAAAAAAATAATAAAAAAAATTGAGCCAACTTAACATTTTAAGGCAACCAGCTTCAGCAGATTTTTGAGTTTTCTCAATTTGTTGTTTTAAGTTTATACAACAAAAAGTTGAGAATCTCCTACAAAATAAGTTGAGAGAACTCAAAAATCTGTGCTGAAGCTGATTGCTGATTTTTTAAATTTTTTACAGTGTATAAATAAGCCATTTTAGGTTGATTTCCTTGATTTCCTTTTTGAATATACAAATATTTCTGACCAATAGAAGACCATAATTATTTTTGCTATTAACTTTCATGTTTTTGAACATATATTTGCATTTATTTGATTAAACAACCCGGTCTCAGCCCAAGTCGTCACATATTGACGCTTTGGTTTTGGCGTCGCTTTTTGACGCTCAAGGTACCCCTTTAGCGTCACTTTTCGACGTGAAGGGAAGCGTAATTTTTCTGCGTCGATATGCTAACGCGCTATTGGGAATTTTATTGTGTGATTTTTGAATGTAAACAGTGAAAATAATGACTTACCCAACCCCTGCCCCTAAACCTACCATTTGTGAAGAAAAGGCAAGATATAGGAGGCAGATGCAAGTACTGGCATAATTTATTTAAAAATGATTAATATACGCTGTGTAATAAGTGTTGCCTATTTAAAAAAAATCCCTTCCCTTCACGTCGAAAAGTGATGCTAAAGGGGTACCTTGAGCGTCAAAAAGCGACGCAAAAACCAAAGCGTCAATATGTGACGAGTTGGGATGAGACTGTGTTAGATTAAAAACTACAGTAAAAACAATATTTAAAAAAATAAAAATAACTATTTTCTATTTGAATGTCATTACTCCAGTCTTCAGTGTCACAAGATCCTTCAGAAATCTTTCTCATACGCAGATTTTCTGCTCAATAAACTATCGATGTTAAAAACAGCTTATATTTTGTGGAACCTTGATTTTTCAATAATTCTTTGATGAAAAGAAAGTTCAAAAGAACAGCATTTATTTAAAATACAAATCTTTTGTAACATTATAAATGTCTACCGTCACATTGGATCAATTTAATGCGTCCTTGGTGAATAAAAGTATTAATTTCTATAGAATTCTGACACATTTAAGAACCAGCAGTCATGGGACTGAGCTTAGTAGCTAGAAGCATCTGCTCTCGTACCGTTGTAAGACTGTACATTGTGTTTCAGAGCTGGGACTGCTGTATTTAAACGATGGATTTTCAATGAAGGCTCTGTAAACACTGCTCAAAGTGGACCTCCAAAACACTTGACCCAATCTGATTACTACATGAATCATATTAATAGTCTGAATATATATGATAACACTTTCCAACTCTCTTCCTCCTCCTCCTCCCACCACTGCAATGCACTTCTCTTGCAAGCTATTATGATTTCCCAGCTCATTTCTCACAAGCCCACATGCTCCACCTAGATTGAGCCAAAATAAACACAAACACAAGTATAATCATATTATATTCATAACTGTTCCCAAAGCTTCATCTACAGTCAGCATAGTCATAACTAATAGTTTTAATACTCAGAGTCTATATTGCACCTAAGAGAGTCTATTTTATATGCAATCTGCATCTCTGCAGAATCAGACCCATAAACCATTAATAGCTTCTTGCTACTGCTAGCAGTGTTATTATAGTATTATTTATGCATGATTCTAGTTTTTAGTAATAATTAGCTTTTGTTTATACTTTTAGGTTTCATTTTAATTTTAATTCACTTTTAGTACTTTTATGTGGTTTTGTCTTTATTATTATTATTTTTAACATCATTACTTTATTTATTTTAGTTAGTTTTAATGTTTATGTATTCTATTTCCAGTTAATAATTGTAGTGCTTCCACTTAAACTAAAAAAGAAATTCAAAATGTTGCTTTGGCAGCTAACAGAAACAAGTTTTTACTCTCATGTTTATACTTTATTTTATTTCAGCTTTATTACAATCTTTATTACAAGGGTCTTTATTACCCTGACTGATAGTCAGAAGAAGGTAGTTTGTAATCACTCTAAACAGCATTTTATTGGCTTCATTTTAAGCATTTTAAGCCATCAACACTGTAATATTCACACCAAACATATTCACTGTAAAAAAAAATAATACGTTGAGCCAACTTAACATTTTAAGGCAACCAGCTTCAGCAGATTTTTGAGTTTTCTCAAAAAGTTGAGAGAACTCAAAAATCTGCTGAAGCTACTTGCGTTAAAATGTTAAGTCGGCTCAACTTATTATTTTTTTTTTTTACAGTGAATATTTTTGATCACTTTTCTTATAAGAAAAGGCGATACATTTCAATGTTTTGTTACCTTTAATATAACACTAGCACAGTATTATTTTAGTATTACTTCTTTACTATTATACTATTTATTAATATTTTGAATTTACTTTTTTCAGTTTTCATATTCATTTTAGTTTACATAATATATTTTTCAGTTTTTATGTGTTCCATTTATTTATTAATTGTTTGGTTGTTTGTTTGTTTGTTTTAGTAATTTATTACTTCAACCTATTTTACTTCAGTTATTTGCAACATAGATACAACATTTACAATTTTATATTTTTCTGCTTTCATTTATTGAATTTGTTTACCTAATATTTATCTTTTATTAATATATTTAATATTCACTTATATTAATATTTGTATTTTATAAGAAAATACTATATATTTTAATGTTTTGTTACATTTCATATAACACTAAACAGTGTTATTTTAGTATTATTTATACACTATTATAGTATTAATTAATATTTTGAATACACTTTTTTGTTATGTGCTTTGTATTTTGTTTTCTCTTTTTCTATTTATTTATTGTTTTAGTAATTTTTTCCTTCAACTTATTTTACAACATTTTATTTCTGCTTTCATTTAAGTTTAATATTTATTTGTTTATTTATTTAAAATAAATTCACCTAATATTTATATTTTGCTAATATATATTTTTAGCCTTATTCCAAATAATGGAAACAGTTTTGAATATTCTTGTGTTTTCCTGTCTTGTTTTAGTTAACAATAACAACACGACACTAGCATATCAAAGCTATATATGGATTTTACACAGGGATTTTTTTTATTAGCAGATTAATACATTTATGCTTTCAGATATCAGTAATTTTAACTCTTTTAATTATGTCTAAATACATTATGTAGAACATATTTCTACTCAAATCAGTAGCGGATTCTGTAGCAGTGTTTCCATGCTAAAGAAAAAAGTGGGTTGTGAGGCATATGAGGAGATTTGATTTTAGGATTCAAATCAAATTTATTAATTTCTAACGTCACACTATATCAATACATAAACCACAGCAGGGTGGTGAGCAATACCTTTCAGATACCTCGGATCCAGCATATTTACTCCACTACAAAGACACATTTAGTTTCAGATAGCTAACCCTGTGGACAGATCTGTCAAAATAAAAACGCTCCTCTACGCCTGCGTTCCCATGAAAAATACATTCAGCAGCGTTCCAGACACACAGCTTTCATCACAATGTAAACAATTTATTTTCTGTGAGTCAAGACGTGCGCTGGAAATTCGCCAACTTCAGCGAGACTGACAGTGGCATCTTTTAGGTGCCTAACTTAATGAGATCCTGGACTGGCGGATAAACATGCTAATTCAGTTTGGGGTGGCAAAGTGATTCGAAATGCAGACTATAGAGTAAAAACATCTGCGAGTTTAAATAGTTGCACATTGGAAACAAATTGAAAATTGGCTCGGCGCACAAAGCCCTGTCATTCACACAGGCTTTTCTCACTCAATATATAAACACGCACATGTTCGTGCTGGAACTGTATTCGCATAACGGAAAAATCTTTCAATTCGACAGAAGTCGTCGCTCCTTGAAGGCAGCATGTTTCTCTGAGCATTTAATCATGATTACAGATAACTGAGGGCGGGCTGTCATCTAAAGAGGGTCATCAACTGGCCATTATCTTGAGTACACAAACAACACTTTCATCCAAATAAACGGCTGGAAAGTGGCTCGAGCTGCAACTGGAGGACAGGACAGAGAAATCAAAACAAATTGTTTGCTTGCTAGGCTCATTTTAATAAATATATATGTACATTTTATTCTGTAGTCAGCAATAATTCCTGTCCTCATCTCTCACATTGATGCAGTCGCAGAGTATTGCTTGTTAGTACATTTATTATGTAAGATCATAACCCACAGTTATAACCCTCATATAGTAACAGGCCCTGTGGTGTAGCTTCTACCTAGAGACCACTAAAACCTATTAAACAGGCCCTTTTCTACACTACTGTAGCATTTTATCTCCTAAATTCAATTTTTAATGAGCCAAGGTTTCTTACAAGAAAAAACAGGCTTTTTATTTTTGTTTTGTTTTTCGCAAGCAATTTTACTCCTGGAATTAAACATGCCTATGGTAACTACGAAGACTCATTACGTAAATGATTTCTGTTCTGACTGGCTAACGTTATTGCATTCCCTCCCTTCTAACTGCCTGCCATACAGACATTGCCATACAGGGGAAGTCGTGGCCTAATGGTTAGAGAGTCGGACTTGTAATCCAAAGGTTGCGGGTTCGAATCTCGGGACGGCAGGGATTGTGGGGAGGGTGAATGTCCAGCGCTCTCTCCACCCTCAATACCACGACTGAGGTACCCTTGAGCAAGGCACCGAACCCCCAACTGCTCCCCGGGCGCCGCAGCATAAATGGCTGCCCACTGCTCTGGGAGTGTGTTCACGGTGTGTGTGTGTTCACTGCTGTGTGCACGTTGGATGGGATAAATGCAGAGCATGAATTCTGAGTATGGGTCACCAGTATGTCACTTCATATTCATTTTATTCACACTCCAATCAATTCTTGATGACAATTTTATTCCTCTTTGAATATCCTATATAAATGTGTGTGTGTGTGTGTGTGTGTGTGTGTGTGTGTGTGTGTGAGAGAGAGTGTGTGTGTGAATGTAATTGCGCGTTTATATCTCACAATTTAGAGTTTGTTTCTCCTAATTGTGAGTTTATGTTTAGCAATTGTAAGTTATTCTGAATTTTTCTCTGAATTTTGAGATTACATCTTGCAATTCTGACTTTTTTTCCTGCATATTTCTGCATGTGGATGATCAGGTCAGGTGACTAAAAATTCAGGAGAAGACGAGATGTAAACTTAAAATTCTGAGGAAAAAGTCAGAATTGCAACATATAAACTCAGAATTCTGAGGAAAAAAAGTCTGAATTGCAAGACAGCAACTCACAATTCTGAAACAAAAAAAGAAAACAGAAATGTGAGATACAAACACACATGAGATATAAACTTTTTTTGTAATAAAAAAAAAATCGCAAGATAACAAACTTGCATTTCACTTGTAAATATGTCACATTATGCATATAAAATGGTACAATCATTTACTTTAACGTGCTATCAAAATCATGACTACTTCTGAACTATTGCTCCATTTACAGCTTTTAAAGGAGATTTTCAATGAAAATGTTAGGTTATGTCTACACAGTACATCAAAGTCTACTTTAAAAGCACTAATCCCGTTTCCATTATACGTCCCCATTAAGACTTTCCAAGCCATTCCATAACTCTTTCACTGGATGCAACAAACGAACGGTGCTTGGTCACACATAGACTATATAAAACATATTTCACATCATTAGCTTTTTAACCTTCTTTTCACGATGTACTAGACCATTAATGACGGCAACGATGAGATTTCACTCACTGTATCCACCAGCAGCAGTCAGACCAACACAAGACTCAACGACCTCTCAGATTTCGATGAACTCTGGATAAAAATAGCTGAATGGCACCGTGGAGCTGTCAACTGTCAATATTGAGCTCCTGTGATTAAGTGTTTGAATGGGAGCGTCTCGCTGTCTCGCTCTGTGGTCAGCTGTAGGTCAGACGATACGGCTCAGATTCTTCACAGACACAACACCGTATATATGTGCAATACAAGCTTGCTTTTCTACAGTTTAGTGAAAAGCATCAGTTCTGGAGATACAAGGGTCTCTTCAGAAATCACTGTTAAAATATTGTTCTTTTGTGTCTGGTTGCGGTGCCTTAAAACCTGACAGTTTATTTTGTGTCCTTGGGATAACAATGGATTTGTCCCTTGTTCTACATGCTCAAAATCAACCACCCCGTGTAAGCGTGTGACCGAAACAGTTCTACAATTCTCAGGCATTTTAAAAATAGCTCGCATCACAGTCGCACTAAAATACACAAACAACAAAGGCTTTTCTTAAAGGCATGCTGGCATTTTATCATTCTGTCAGTTTTTAACATGGTGCATACATTATGTAACTCATGCGACTGGATAATCCATATTCTGCCAGCAGAGACCCAGTTTCTCTGCTCTCTGTAGGAGGAGGTGGGGTGCATGACTTTTGCATGACTTTGCTCAGAATGACACGTCTTGCCAGCATATGTCAAGTGTCACAGCTCATCCTGTATTTCACAAGAGCAGCTAGAAATAAAAGATAAACACTGGGAATCCAGAATGACACCTACTAGCTGTTAGAAAATGATAGAGGGAGAAAATCTGGTCTCAAATGCAGTGGTTTGCATTGTCATCTTTTCGGAAACTATTTATGTGGTAGGCTGTGCGTAAATGCATTCAATGATCTAGGGACCTCTTTCTTCTTAACAGAAAACACCAGCCCATAGGAAAGAGAAATCATGAATAAGATCCATTTAATATTCCAATTGTTTCTCCTAGATGACAATAAGATGAAATGGAGAACAAATGTCTTTTCTCCTGATAAAAAAAGTAACTCATGTCTCCTTCAAAACAGTTTGAGATCAAAAGTACGATCGCAATATGAACTCAAACTTTTCTTAAATTCATATAATCTAAACTACTGTATGAAATAAGGCTGGCGATATGGCCAGAAAAATAATATAATTTTTTTCATATCAGTCGATATCGATAATTATCATGATAAAATTGTAGAAACCAGATAGTTACTTGTGGTTTTAAACTAATCTTTATGGTCAGAACATGACAAACACTTCATGTTTTTGAATTCTTTACACTTTTCCAATAATCTTTTCCTTAAGAAAATAAATATAATAGAAAAACGAATTTCTTAGGCCCCGTTTACACAAGTGCTTTTTCGTTTTAAAACGCATAAATTTTACTAAGGTTACGCCTATCTTTTACACTACTCCGGTGCTTTCAAGTTCGAAACCGGAGACTTTTGAAAACACTGTAGACCCCGTTTTAGTTTCAAAACTCCAGGGTTGCGTTTTAGTGTGTAAACGGACCGAAACGGAGACTTTTGAAAACAATGGCCACATTCGCTCTGCGTATCCTTGACCATGTAAACAATAAAATCATGCTCAATGTTGTACCCATAGATATGTATGGGTATATTCCGCATTCGACCGCTCCAAGCACGTAGAAGCATCCGCCATCTAAATAATATGGCATCTACCTATACATATCTATGATAGTACCTGCATGAATGGTCACGTGACATGTGTTTTCGGTTGTGTAGTGTAAACGGAGATCGTTTCTGAAACGCAGCAGAAACGCCAGTGTAAACGGGGATCGTTTTCATTCTAAAACACAGTTCTAAAACGAAAACACACTAGTATAAACTGGGTCTTAGTTTCTGCATCTTCTAATGAGTACAAACCCGATTCCAAAAAAGTTGGGACACTGTACAAATTGTGAATAAAAACAGAATGCAATGATGTGGAAGTTTCAAATTTCAATATTTTATTCAGAATACAACATAGATGACATCAAATGTTTAAACTGAGAAAATGTATAATTTTAAGGGAAAAATACGTTTCTTTAAAATTTCATGGCATCAACACATCTCAAAAAAGTTGGGACAAGGCCATGTTTACCACTGTGTGGCATCCCCTCTTCTTTTTATGACAGTCTGCAAACGTCTGGGGACGTTGACAAGTTGCTCAAGTTTAGGATTAGGAACGTTGTCCCATTCTTGTCTAATACAGGCTTCTAGTTGCTCAACTGTCTTAGGTCTTCTTTGTCGCATCTTCCTCTTTATGATGCGCCAAATGTTTTCTATGGGTGAAAGATCTGGACTGCAGCCTGGCCATTTCAGTACCCGAATCCTCCTTCTACGCACCCATGATGTTGTAATTGATGCAGTATGTGGTCTGGCATTGTCATGTTGGAAAATGCAAGGTCTTCCCTGAAAGAGACAACGTCTGGATGGGAGCATATGTTGTTCTAGAACTTGGATATACCTTTCAGCATTGATGGTGCCTTTCCAGATGTGTAAGCTGCCCATGCCACACGCACTCATGCAACCCCATACCATCAGAGATGCAGGCTTCTGAACGGAGCGCTGATAACAACTTGGGTTGTCCTTGTCCTCTTTAGTCCGGATGACATGGCGTCCCAATTTTCCAAAAAGAACTTCAAATTTTGATTCGTCTGACCACAGAACACTTTTCCACTTTGCCACAGTCCATTTTAAATAAGCCTTGGCCCAGAGAAAACACCTGCGCTTCTGGATCATGTTTAGATATGGCTTCTTTTTTGACCTATAGAGTTTTAGCCGGCAACGGCGAATTGCACGGTGGATTGTGTTCACCGACAATGTTTTCTGGAAGTATCCCTGAGCCCATGTAGTGATTTCCATTACAGTAGCATTCCTGTATGTGATGCAGTGCCGTCTAAGGGCCTGAAGATCACGGGCATCCAGTATGGTTTTCCGGCCTTGACCCTTACGCACAGAGATTGTTCCAGATTCTCTGAATCTTTGGATGATATTATGCACTGTAGATGATGATAACTTCAAACTCTTTGCGATTTTTCTCTGAGAAACTCCTTTCTGATATTGCTCCACTATTTTTCGCCGCAGCATTGGGGGAATTGGTGATCCTCTTGCCATCTTGACTTCTGAGAGACACTGCCACTCTGAGAGGCTCTTTTTATACCCAATCATGTTGCCAATTGACCTAATAAGTTGCAAATTGGTCCTCCAGCTGTTCCTTATATGTACATTTAACTTTTCCGGCCTCTTATTGCTACCTGTCCCAACTTTTTTGGAATGTGTAGCTCTCATGAAATCCAAAATGAGCCAATATTTGGCATGACATTTCAAAATGTTTCACTTTCAACATTTGATATGTTATCCATATTCTATTGTGAATAAAATATAAGTTTATGAGATTTGTAAATTATTGCATTCCTTTTTTATTCGTAATTTGTACAGTGTCCCAACTTTTTTGGAATCGGGTTTGTAATATTGTTTAAAATTAAGAAACAGGTTTGTGTTCCATGTGTTGTATGAAAACTAGTATTCTAAATAGGCTACAGTTAGTATAAATGCACAAACGGTACAGCTTAATCACAGAAAATACTGTAATTATATTCTATTACTCCTTTAATACATTTAATATATGTCTTCATTAATAATATAATACAATTCTATATAAACCATGGTGCTTTCAGTGTTACTACAGTAGGCCTAAATGATGGTTGAATTGTAGAGTTTAAAGGCAGTACAAATAAACTTGAATTGAAATGAATAGACATAGAACACTATGTCTCCTGTTTGTCAGCGCTGTTTCATCTGCCTTTAAACTGGTCTAAATCAGCGAGTCATTTGTGTTGTTTGCTGAATTCAAGTGCTTTACACTGGATCTCACAGCGCTGGTTAGTGTTTGCGTGACCGAATAAACACATCTGCTCTGGTGAGCTTGCACTGCGCTGCTGTTCTTCTTCTTCTTCTTTCGCTTATTGGCGGATCGCACCAGTTCTCGCATTGCACTGTTGTTTGAACTGAGTCGAGCGGTTAAATGGACCTTGTGTCGCGGTTCAAATGAGTCACTCTGTTTCGTTCCGCTTCTGGCACATAAACATTGTACCAAACATTTATTAAACTCTTTATATCGTTTTATTGAGAAAAATTATATCGCGATAATTATCGTTAGCGATTTATCACCCAGTCCTACTATGAAATACAAAAATAATTATTCAGCTATATACACTGAAACTTTCGAGCAATAAAATGTTCCTCACATTCAAATGTTCAAAAACCTATAAAACCATAAACTTTATTTTAAAATGATTATTCATGTAACTAAATGTATTTGCACACCAAAAGCGGAGCAAATATTCACATCAAGTTATCACCCTAGATTACTTGCGGGGTGTTTTTTGTGTCGCTCTCCCGAAAATAAAAACTTAAAAATAAAATGATCTCGTCTATTTTCTGTCACAACCGGACATGTTGCTCTTCGCTAATTGGCTTGCGCGACAACACATCATACAAATTTTCCGACTTGCGCAGAAGACACGATTGAGGTGTGCGCATATATTGTGCATTTGCGCCAATCGCACCACCCAATTGGCATCGCACGTCTATTGCATTCACGTCTACTCACGTCTTTGCATTGACTTTGTATGAAATCTATGATTAAATTCACTTTTGGTGCATAATAGTAAATAATATAAAGCAAAAATGCTACTTGATAAAATTATTTGTTTGTGTGTGTGAGAGAGAGTGTGTATATTTATACATACATATATATATATATATACATATATATATATATATATATATATATATATATATATATATATATATAAATTACATTTCCAATCATAAAAATTATATATATATTTTTTTATCTAAATGTTAATATATAAAAACACCTCAAACTTATGTGAGGAAAGTCATAAAGAATATTTAGAGAGGAATAAATAAATACAAATAAGAATAAATATATAATAAATACATACATATTCATATTTTTGACTACGTCTGTGTATATTTAATATCTGTTAAATGCTACTGTGAATATTTGTGCTGTGTAAACACACCAAATTCTGTGTTTCATAACAGCTTTTATTGTATTAATGTGTTTACTGAATGAATACTACTTAACTACTCAACAGGCATTAGCTACTGACATAAAATATCCAGAAAAGTCAGAAGAGTATACAGTAAGTAGAGAGCATTCGTCGCATATCCAGCCAAATTAAGAATTAAGTGTGTATAAAAGCACATTCATTGCGTATGTTCATCATTATTAAACAGCAGAAGAGTGTATTCATCGTGTGTCTCTCAAAATGAGAGTGCGGATGGCTTAAGACCTGCGGTTGCACACAACTACTAAATATTTCATAGTCAGACATTGACTTGTCTCATCAGTTTAACATTTCGCTCCCTCGTGTTGACACGCTCTGAGGATTTGTAGCTGCCTTGAACTCCATTTTTGCCAGCATTAAGAGTTTTTCATTCAAGATTAAAAGTACTTTGTTAATTTAAATTCTTTGTTTGGAGGGCTTCAAATGTAATGACGAATTTGCATTGTTTTCACGCTCTATTTATAGCCTACCACCATATATGTTTTTGCTTTTTCTGCAGTGTATTGCACATGTATTATGTGCCCAGTATGCATGCAATGCCCACATGACCTTCTACATTTGCTAAAGTGTGCAATATACAACACAGTATACTGTATCCCACAATGCAATGCACACAATCTGACCCTCCGCTTTCAGTGTAACTTGAATGATCTGGAAGTAATACCATCTATTATTTTTAACTGCAGTAGTGCTCAAGCCTTGTTAGCGTCAACAGTGCACACCTGCTGGTAGATGCTGTAACTGCAACATTACATGAGCTAAAAATCTGTTTCTCTGTTTGCAAGTAGAAAGATCATGTGATGATATATAGTACACAACTGTTTAAAACATTTCACTGCATAATACATTTAGCTTAATATACAATTTAGAAAACAAAAACAGTAGGCAGTATAGTATTGCTGCACATTAAGTAAACGGTAAGCAGTTTTGTATTCTTAAAACATATAATCTTTAGTCACAAGACATTTTTTTTTTTTTTTTTACATTTTCTTCCTGTCCTAATTTTAAATTTGCAGCAAGTAAAACTTTTTATCAGCATATATTACTGTTCAAAAGTTTGGAGTTAGTCTCTGTTTTTGCGTGGAGGGGATTATTATTATTATTTATTCTGAAAAGATGAATTTTATTTATAATGCATTTATAATGTTACAGAAGATTTGTACTTCAAGTAAATGCTGTTATTTTGAAAATTCTATTTATCAAAGAATCCTGAGATAAAAAAAAAAAAAAAGAAGAATTCAAGTTTCTATATTGAGCTGCACAACTGTTTTCAATATTGATAAGAAATACTGAGCAGCTATTTGAATAATTTCTGAAGGATCACGTGACACTCAAGACTGGAGTAATGATGCTGAAAATTCAGCTTTGTATAACAGGAATAAATTACATTTTAAAATATATTCAAATAGAAAAAAAAAGTTGTGACCCCAAACATTTGAATAATGCCTCTTCGCACAGTGCTTAGAATAAACAAACCTGCACAAAATTATGTAACTATATAAAGAATGGATATATAGTATTAAATATTTAACAGATACAGGGTGTATAAAAGCAACAGATTTTTAAAATAAAAAAGTTACCTCAGGGTTATATTGTGAACAGCCAAATTAGATCCTGGAATTGCCCGCTCTATGTCTGAGACCAGCCTACAAGTAGCGTCCCATTTCCATAGTGCCCTTCAAAGTCACAAAAATGCCACCTGTCTTCGCCCAAAGCCCTTCGTCTGTGTATTCAATCTGATGGAAGGCTCTCTGAGAGATCCTCCCTTAATTATACGGCAAATGAGCCATCACATCGCCATTAAAATGATGTTCTTTTTTCTCGCGCATTGACTAACTGTCTTCCCCCTTTTTCCCAGCGCTTTTATTAGCAATAAAATTCAATTTTGCGTTTCCAGGTTGCCAGCCTAAGGGGTAAAAATGCATTACCCCAGACTGAGGGAAAGTGGGAGCTAATGATTCAGCTGCATACAATCCAAGAGGCTTTCCATCATCGCTGCTGAGTTATTGGCCTGATGCTACAGTATCGTCCTGTCTGTGGAAGTGTGTGAATGTGCGCATATCTGTGAAATGAGAGCATAGATGACTGAGCGGAACAAGTTCGAGTATGTGTGTCTGTGCTGTTTTCAATAAGATGAATTGGTTACCAACCAAAGCACAAGAGACTGACTCAAATGTTTTGTTCTTTCTCTTTTAACATTTATTATGAATAGCAAGTTTAAGATGGATCTCTCAATCTGACCAGCTGAAACATCGCCAAAACACCTCTAAAACAAGCTAAACCAGCTTGGTCTGGCTGGGAGAACTTAACTAGCTTAATCAGATAGCTAATTAACCTTTGGCTGTTTTAAGTCACTCTAATGTGCATTTGGGTTCACAATGTGTGCAAACCATCTTCCCATACTTGTAATGAGAAGCACTTGTCAACAAAAGAGAATCTTTAAGAGCTTCCTGCATTTTTTGTCAAAATAAAAGTTAGATGGTTTAAGATTTGAAAATGAAGCAATTAAGGCCATAAATATCAGTACTGTAATTTAACAATTATAATGTAAAATAACATTATTATTATTATTATTATAATAAATAACGTAGTTTAAATTTTTATAATTTTGTACATTTTCAATATAATAATAATAAAGTTTCTAAGAAAAGTAATACACCAATAATAATAATTATTATTATTACTATTATTATTATTGTTATTGCAATACTGATATATGATGACAGCATGGCCAACTCAGCCCTAAAAAAAATCACAGCAAACATGCACCATTTTAATAGCATTTTGAATCGCAATCACAATTTGTATAAGAAAAATTGCAATTAAATTGTTTCCTCAAATCGCCCTACATCATGGATTCAGGAGTTAAGCACTGCATGTTTCTCATATGCCATTTTATTATAGCCAGCATTACCCAACGCACTTTCTTGGTTTTTAAAATACTTTGCAAGAGAATATAAAAGTAAATTCTCACATCTTTATTTTTCTTTAAGAGGTTTTAACAGGTCTGGCAATACTCCGTATTGATGCAGCGAGCAGATGAAGCCGTAATGTTAATGGCTTGAGTATGTATAAAGTTAGGACAAAAAGTTGTAAAGGAGCTGACACAATTACACCATATGCTTCCTTGAAGGTCTATGCGACACGGGTATCGGAGATCTATTGTCTTGATTTAGTTTGCAAACATAAACCACATTACAGACATTGTGGATTCAGCACAAACGTGTCCCCACATTTCTGAACTGTTAGTACAGATCTCCCACACTTAACCAGTGATTTCCATGATTTTTCCAGACAAAGGCTTTCTATTAATCTTTTTAGGGACACTGCTGGCCAGATTTCCATTTATAGCCTACACCAGTAACAATCTTTTGAGTAGATTTAGACGACTACACTGATGACGTCTCTCTCAATATCCCCTTAATGGACAGGCTGCTATTATTACGCTTCATGCACTCAGAAAGACCAACATTTAGCCAATTAAATGTTTTAAAGCTGAAAATATGGAGGGGGGTGCACTACTATTCAAAAGTTTGAGGTTGGGAAGAATTTTTATTGTTTTTGAATGAAGTCTCTTATGCTCAGGAACATTTATTTAATAATAAAAAAATACAGTAAAATTACAGTAATATTGTGAAATATTATTAGAATTTGAAATAACTGATTTCAATTGTAATATAGTTTAAAGTGTAAGTATTCCTGTGATACAAAGCTAAATTAAATTTGTATCATTATTCCAGCCCTCAGTGTCACATGACCCTTCAAAAATAATTAAAACATCCATTATTATTATTAATAATATTTTAATTTAATTTATTTAATTTATTTGTTCATTTATTTATTATAATTATTATTATTTATTTTTAACTTAATTTAATAATATTTGAATAATAATAATAATTATTATAATTATTATTATTATTAATAATAATAATGTCGAAAATATATTTTTGTGTAAACCATGTTACATTTTACCACCACTTTTGAACAATTTAGTGCATTCTTGCTGAATAAAAAGTATTAATTTAATTTTAAAAAATCATAATAACCCCAAACTTTTGAACAAGTCATGCACCATTCCAAAATCTAGTTTCTATTAATATACATTGTATTGCATTGATGTTGGAGAATGCTGTGTTCATCTCTGCAGAGGTTCTCTATAATGCAGTGTGCTGATGAAGCAGACCTGCAGCAAATGTGTGTCATCTACAAACAGCTGAATAATGCTGGCCCCTGCCCTAAAACACTCTAATGAGATACACTGACTGAGAGTGTGTTGGTGTAATGAAGTGTGATCTCAGTAATGAGACAGAGGTAGTGTGTGTAGAGAGACGAAGGGATAGAGTGTGTGTATGTGTGTGTGTCCAGGGAACATTAAGGTCAGTATGCAGAGCCAAGTTCATGTTGGCACTATGTTTACTCAAATCTTGTTTTCAAGCCATGTTCTTTGTCCATGTACTGTACACAACATGATATAAAATAATGACTCCTCTTACTTTCTTTCTTTTTTTTTGTCTATTGGACATCTAAATATTTCATCAAAATGTAAAGAAACTAAATTACAACAAAGACTGCATGGGTGTGGAATAAAAATATTAATCAGTAGTGATGTCAAAAGTCATTTAGTACTATTTCAGTGCTTAAAACAAACAAACAAACAAACAAAGAGAGGACTGTAATGATGCTAGTCTTTTTGGTAATACTGAGTCATTTGAGTAGCAGTCAAGGTGGTCAAGTCATCCGTGATGAAAATACTGGAGTGTGCCTATTAGGAAAATTACAGCTCTTCATGTAGTGCTTAAAGATGGCACTTAGCATTTTTTTTTCTTGAGTTTTCCAGCAGCATAGACTGCCATTTTTTTCCTCCTTTTACCATTGTTCATGCAACCATACGAGTCTTAGATGATTTATGTGTCTTGTACTTATTTTTTTTGTACTTAATATATGTATTAAAAAACAAACAAACAAACAAACAAACAAACAAAAAACATCAAGCACTATTTACTTCATTTGCATCTTTGCTGTATAAATATAGGCTGTTGGGTGGTTTCATGAGTTTTTGGCACCTTTTTTGTGCGATTGGCTAAACCAGCTAAACACCAGTTTGACTATGATTGACCAGAAAAGTGGAGACTGGTTTAATCAATTTCCACCTGGAACAGTATATGTATTTAATTCAGAGACATTGTACTACACTGTAAGGCTACATGTCATGTTTTTGTTTAAATGAATACTATTTGTATTACCACATAATTCCATGGAAATTATTAAAAACATTGCACATTACAAAGGTTAAATGTGTTAATGGTGCTGAAACCCCTTCTAAAACCAGCCAATGGCCTGGTCAAACCAGTGTAAACCATCTAAGCTTGGTTAAATGTGTTACTACTGCTGTTTCCTGTTGCCTTTTAAATGAGAATCCAAACTGTAGGTGGTTGACCGCACAAAAAATGTGCCAAAACCCTTCTAAAACCAACCAAAAGCCTGGTCTGAACATTTAAAACCATCTCAGGCTGGTTAACTTACCAATGCTGTTTTCTGTTGTCTTTTAAATGCCCTCTACATGAGAGTCTACATGAGAAATTGTAGGTGGTTGATTCATCCTCGCAAGCATCCATTAATAACTCTGGTCCAGAAGTAAACAAGCCCACACTCAAAAACAACCTTCAGTCCATATGCTCCATTTGCAATCATCTCTCCAGAAATGGTTCGGTTCACTCTGAATTTTGAACCAATCCTCCTTTGAGGTTTTACACATCAATATGTTTGTTTGGACTATGGAGTAAAGGTCCAGAAGAAAAAGTCTCAAATCTCAGTTATATTAGAGAGACACACCATGACATTTACCTACATTGATAAGCCTCACTGGAAACAAGTCAGGTAGAAAAAGTTCAATCTGTGGACTTTCTCATGGTTGACTTTGTACATATTAGAAAGTCTGCTTCCAAAAGGGGTTTAAAATGTTGGATCACCCAAACAAACATCTTTGTTCTTGTCTTTAGGTACAAACAAATTCAAATAAAAAAAACCTGAAATGGCATTGCTCATATTGAAATATGATCCAGAGCAGAACTGCACACACGGCGGACGGCTGACTCAGATGCCCTTGAGCGGAGCATGTGTTAAAAGCAGTGTTCTCCATCAACACATCTGGTATGAAATACTATTTTTGCCTAAAATCTAGATTAAGCTTCCTCCTTCCAATTTGTACACATAATTATGATGAGAGGAAACATGAACAACGCCAGAACAGCGTGACACATGGCCTCTAGCAACACCTAGACATGGTGTCAGCTTTCCAATAAATCAAGCCGGAGACTCCTAATTATCATACAGGGAATTAGATTCTGGTTATGGTTTCATTTCACAGTTATGTTTTAAGTTTCAACATCATCTCAGATGTTTCTCCTAAAAGGCCTTTGGAGGAATAAAAATAGACACAAATCAGTCAGTTGTTGACATACGCGATAAGTGCTAAGAAATGTATGTCTATATAGCCAAGATTAATAGATTTTGGAAGACACTGGTGGGAAATGCTTGATTTCATATTAAAACATCTTGGACTATGTCATGTCTGAGACATTCTGAGATCTTCTCTAAAGGAGAAGCATTAGACTTCTTCAGAGGGGAAAAATCTAAAAAGATTTAAGCAAAAGTCTCCACTTGTTCTCCATTTAAGATGACTGCCATGGGAGAAACAACTACTGTAAAAGAGAACTCATTTGAGATTTGTCTAACCCAAAGGCCCTTCAAATGTATCAAAATCCAAGATTTTCCTGTTCTTCTGTTCTTTACCCAGTGGTTTTAAAAGATCAACATCTCCAACATCTCCAAAACGGTTCAGTAGCAGGCTAACTATTATCTCAAATTTCTTAATAATAAAGGTTTTTGATTGGTATCTGTGGTTCCATGAAGAACCTCACTGGATAAAAGGTTCTTTATAGAGATACAATGTTCTTTTGATTATTATAATGTTCTTCAAACTAAGAAAAAATATATTTTTTAGAACTGCTCACTCCCCAAAAAGGTTCTTCTGTGCCATCGCTGTGAAAACTCCTTTTTGGAACCATGATATCCATATAACCAAGGAAGCCACATTTGAACATAAAGGAACACAGCATTTTACGAAATACAGAAATATAATTTTGACTGATATCTTATTTCTCAGACTATACCGTGTCTTATGACAGATGGGTTTGGCTCAAAATGCTCGGATTCAGAGAAAACTGATATAAAATCAATCAAAATTCAACAACCCCCCCCCCCCCCCCCCCCCCCCCCCTTTACATTGGGTTTTACTAATCTAGAAAACTAACTGATTCAGGTTTGTTCAAGTCTACTCAAATATTCAAAGGCAAATCTAAAATAATATTTATAATACAACAACAACAACAAATATATAAATTAGGGAGATTGTAACAATGTGTTCTAACCTTGCAAGTATTTTTTTTCTGTTCTCCCTGAACGTGGAATGCTGCAGTGAACCAACAAAATCAAAGCCAATCAGAACAAATGTGATGTTTAAAATAAAGCTGCTTGATTTTGAACCAATAACATTTCACAGTGGGCGGGGCTCTTCAGCACAGCGCAACAGAAATAGAAACCAAGTGACCTATAAAACTTCTCTGATTAGAGCAAAAACTACATCAGCATGCAAGAGATTTATCACTTGTCACAGCATCACACCCAGTTAGAACCTGCTCAAAAAAGACTTGAGAAAAGAATGTGAAACAAATGTGCACAACTAGCAAACAAGGCAACAGTTGTGAAGCACAGCTAGAGATCTATGTTAGTAGTCGAGATAGTGATCCCCTGGTTGTGTTGTGAGGATGTTGCAATGCTGACACCGATGCACAGATAAGCCAAACACTGGTATCATCCGTAGCTTCTAGCTCAGCCCTCACTGATCTATTTCACTTTACCAAGCGTAAACACCCTGGAGGCAAATTGACCTGAAAAAAGCAAACTCATTTCATCTCTTCTCAGTTTTCTGCACAGGCTGCAGGGTGCATTAAGTCCAGTCTGTACTTTTCTGCACTATTTTGCCGCAGTTGTGGTGCCCCGAGTTTGAATTGTTACGATGGGAGCCTTACTGGGTGATATTTCAAGTGCATTTGTCTGCTTGCTGGGATCATTATGGTGTTTGCTAAGGCAAGACTTTGAGCCCTGAACCTTCAAACATGGGCAAACTATTTGTGCAACAGACAAGAAATAACACAGATATATATACATATATATTTAAACAGTAATGTATGGTTAATGGTAATGGTAACAGTAGTGTTTCTAAAATATAATTACTGTTGTTGTCCATAAAGTTTGGAATTTTACAGTTTTACAAGAAATGCAGAAAAATAGTAAAGCACTTTATTGTAATTTTTTTTATTCTGATGCCAAATTGCAGTCAATAACAACAGAGACTGTGGAGAAGTACATTAAAGCAATGCCAGCAAGAATGCAAGCTGTTATCAAGGCCAAACAAAATATTGTTTTATTTTTTTTTGGGATGTTGGATGTTATGTGTGAATAATTTAGTTGTTTCGGTTTGTTATTTGCACAATAACAATACACATTTTACAGTAAATATGACAATACAATTTATAGTTTTGACATATTCCTGAAATATTTGTGTTTTCTGTTTATTAAGACAGGTGGTCTAATAAATGTGTTAAGCACATACAGTGCATAACAAATTTATTAGACTGTATTTATTGACTGTAATCGGGCATCAGGATAAAATAAAAATAACAAAGTGCTTTACTATTTTTTATGCCTTTGTTTTAAAACACTAAATTCAAAAAATGAATGGATAACAACAATAATTGTATTTTAGTCATTAACGTAATCCATTACATTACACATTTTAGGTAATATAATCAGCCTACTTCGATTACTAGTGACCACATTGATTTAAATAAGATAATATTGTTCCATATTGATATAAAATACAAAGATAATGAAAATATATTGCATTCATTGTTATTAACAATATTAAGTGCATTAAACATTACATTGTTTGAGTTTAGTGAAAAGCTAAGTAATTAAATCATAAAATTGTCAAATTAAAATAAATAATGTAAAAATAACAACAATCAAAAGAAAACCTTTACTAAAAATATTGAATATTTTATTTGTTTACCTGCATGTCATGTGCTCATTAACCAATGTCAGAGAACCGTGTTAATTATTAAATTATTATCTTAAAATCTCAGGTGGAACTTCAAGTAATATATATATTGTATTATATATATTGTAATATATATATCAGGTGAATGAGGTTCAACAGACAAAAAAAAAAAAAAACATTACATATAAATAAGAAATAACATGAATTGGTACATTTTAATGTGTTTGAAAGACAAAAGCTTTCCAAAGCCAAAGACTTGTGTGAATAATATTTGTGGACCACAAAACCAGTCATAAGTAGTACAAGTATATTTGTAGCAATAGTCAACAATATATGTATGGGTCAAAATTATCGATTTTTCTTTTATGCCAAAAATCATTAGGATATTAATTAAAGATCATGTTCCATGAAGATATTTAGTAAATTTCCTACCATAAATATATCAAAAAATTATTTTTGATTAGTAATATGCATTGCTAAGAACTTAATTTGGACAACTTTATGGATGATTTTCTCAATATTTGGATTGTTTTTTTTTTTGCACCCTCAGATTCCAGATTTTCAAATAGTTGGATCTTAGCCAAATATTGTCCGATCCTAACAAACCATACATGGTAAAGCTTACAGTATTTATTCACATTTCAGATGATGTATAAATGATGATGTTATGACTGCTAACACAGTGTCACATATGTAATTATGTAATCAATAAAAAATAACTGTAGTCTGATTATGAGTATTTTAAAATGCAATTTAATCTGATGATTGAGGGACTCAAACACAACAATTAAAAAAGGTTCAAACATTCACTGATGCTCCTGAAGGAAACACGATGCATTAAGAGCCGGGGGGTGAAAACTTTTGAACAGGATGAAGATGTCCAAATTTTTCTTATTTTGTTGAAATATCATATTTTTCCATTTAGTACTGCCCTTCTGACGCGACAGAAGATACTTGCATGTTTCCTGGAAGACAAATGAAGTACAATTTACCTTGATCTTCAAATTCAAAAAGTTTTCACCCTCGGCTCTTAATGCATCGTGTTTCCTTCAGGAACATCAGTGAATGTTTGAACCTTTTTTAATTGTTGTGTTTGAGTCCCTCAATCATCCTCAGCATGAAAAGGTGGATCTCAAAATCATACAGTTACTGCTGGAAAGGGTTCAAATATGCAAAAGATGCTGGAAAACTGAAGATTCTGCAGGACCTGGAGGATTTTTCTGAAGAACAGTGCTCAGTTGAACTGTTCACAACAAACAAGGGACTCATGAACAACCATCACAAAACAAAAAAACAGTCGTAGATCATCCAGGTAACCACACACAGTATTAAGAACCAAGTGTTCCCAAACTTTTGAATGTGGTTATTTTAATAATTTCAGCTATTTTTTTGTCTTGTGGACTATATGTAAACATCTTTTATGGAAAATATCTTACTCAGGACAGTACTAAATAAAAAATAACATGCATTTTGTATGATCTCTCTTATTTTGGTAAAATTATCCACATTTTCACAGATTCTGCAAGGGGTTCCCAAACTTTCGATCCCCACTGTAACGTAAGGAAGCACGGTGGGAATCATTTGTCGAATTACTCTCACTATGATCAATGATAGGACAGAATGAGTGTAGAGAGGGCAGAAAGGGTAGAAATGAGGATAAAGAGATAAAGAGCACAAAAGCCATATGATGGACAGCGGGACGGTGAGGGAGAACGAGGTTTAACAGTGAGAGGAAGGGAGAAACAAATGGCTGTGTGAAAATACCCTCCTTCCTCTGCTGGAATATGGCATGGAGGCAGCAGGCAGGCTTAGAGTCCCAACACTTGAATTCAATCAGCCTGCACGCTGAATCCCTTCCAGAGAGGGATGTGAGAGGCACAACCATCTGTCTCTGCTCTGATGTTTCTGCCGTTCATGCTGTAAGCCAGCAATTACAAGGCAAAGCGGCAAGCTGGCCTGGGCCGACATAGGAACATGGACGAGCCGCCCCCACCTTCCTTCTCTTATCCCTTTAACAGGCCTCTCAACCATTCCATAAAACACACGTGGAGTTATGAAATCCTGGGAAGAAAACTTTTCTCTTTGACTCAGTCTGGCATCTCTATCATTCAGATGGTGTATGCCAAGCTTAATAAATGCAAACTGTAGTTATACACTGCTGCTCAGAAGACTGGTGTCAACATTTTAAAAATGTTTTTGAGAGACATCTCTTATGCTCACAAAAGCTGCATTTATTTAATCATAAAAACACTAAAAACAGTACAATTGTGAAATATTATCATCTGTTTTCTGTTTGAATATATTTGAAAATGTAATTTATTCCTGTGATGCAAAGCTGAATTTTCAGCATCATTACTCCAGTCTTCAGTGTCACAAAAATCAGCATTTATTTGAAACAGAAATCTTTTGTAGCAATCTTTTGTTCATTAATGTCTTCTTTAATGTCATTTTTGGTGAATTGAATGTCTCTGTGCTTATTAAAATATTAATTTATTACAATTATTATTATTATTAAACTTACTGATGCCAAACTTTTGAATACAGAATATGCCATTTTCACCTACATCATTTCAGGACGTAATCAATGTTTGGGGTTGTTTTCATGAATTTTTCAAAGGTTACCATCAAGCATTATTGCTTGTTTATGGCATAAATCGATGAAAAAGTTAGTGAGGTTTGCGCTTGAAACAAGAAAACAATTTGTCAAATAGGCAGGAAAACTAATAGGCTACTAACTTAATTCAAGATGCATTATTTGAAAACAAGTCCTTACAAAATTGCATGATTTTGCATCTTATGTAAATGCATATTCTTTAAGAATCTTCAGACTGGAAAACAATACAAAGTACTGATTAAGAAAATCCCAAACTCTGCTGCGGATTGAAGTATGAAAGCAATCTGGCCGACCTCATGGAAGTGAACCGCTGCTGATCACATACAGTTTGCATCGCTCCCAGTCACGCATATTATAGTATAATGCATTTCTCATAGCTCTTCGTCTCCAAATAAATTACTTTCTGAGAGCAGTTCATATTCTTCACATCTCATGCAATGTGTCTGCAAATGTTGTTCTCTGCAAACTTCTGGTTGCAAATCCACAGGGACAAATACTTGAATAACAGAGTGAAAATGGTGTCTTCTCCTCCTGAGTCGTGACCTAGCTACTTTGGTAAACAGTTGTCGCTAGTACTCGCAGTGGTACTCACAGTGATGATGCAAAGTACCGTGGTTTGCATGCAAAAGTATAATGTGCAAAGAGTCCTGTGGGGGCAAAGAGAGGAACGGAGCTCTGTTTCAGACCAAAACAAGTGCAAAAAATAGTAACTTGAGTAGCCGTGTTGATTTTCTTTCTCCTCGTTTAGAGCACAGCCTCATCTCATGGGATCATTTCTGTCTTTGAGATGGGACGTGTTTCTGACTAAACCCCAAGAAAACAAGGACGGAAATTCTCACTTTTGTAATAAGGGCACTTCTGAGAGGCTGTGTCGAGGCTGAGTGTGTGAACGCCTCTGCGCCAAAAAAAAAATGCCATATGCATTATTTACTACCTGCCAGTGTTCCTCTGCTCTTTACTGCTCAGACAAAGCTCAAAGCCCACATTAGAGAATTGAGTTTGATGAGAAAGAGGCCTTTTCTGAGCCCCTGTTTCTTCCTAACGTCATTTTTAGTCAGTCCACTCTGCCACCATCTTGCTAGTGCTACTGGGCAGCTGTACAGCTCATGCAAGTACAGTTCCTGTGGCTAAAAGAACACAAAACTCTTTGTCAAGTTATGTATCAATATCACTTGTCAAATCACCTATTAAAAAAAGTTGCATATATGTAACTTGAGGCAATTTCCACAAAAAGGGTACAAGCAGGCACTATAGTCTCACATCTTTCTTGTTGTGAGAAGTATTAGAAAAACTGTTACCCAACTTTAAATACTCTACCATGAAAATAAATTGGTTTTGACTTTGTCCTTTCCTAAAAATAAATAAATAAATGAAAAATGATCATTTTAAATTGATCCAAAATTAATTCTGTCAAGCTCAATCATTTAAAACACAGCTGCTAAATGATTACCAGTAATTAGCACAGCAATATTTTCAATAAAGCTGCTTTGAAACAATGTGCACTTTGTAAAGTAATATATAAATAAATTAGTTTGTATGGCAATAACAATAACTTGAGCAAGCAAGTCAGTTTTATCACTCATTTATGGAAAACACAACTACTAACCAACATCTGGTCCCCAGCCGGATGGCTCCTACTAAGTGATATCTTAAATTAGGTTTAATTAGGTTATTTATTTGTTTGTTGGCAATTTGTTCAAAAACATATTTTAAGAAAAAAGTGAAGCCTTTTTTTGTACCAATTTGTGGAAAGTGCCTTAAATCAGATTATGAACTGATTACAATCCATAATCAAATGTTGAAACATCAGGAGGAACACAGAATTTCTGCAGAGACACTATGCAAAAGTCTCAGGCAAAACTGCAGCACTGTGAAGTTTCAGACACTTGTGTAAACATGATGGGAAGAGAGGATGCTTTCAAAAATAATGTCATAAATAGATTTTATCAATTAACATAACTAAATCAAATCAATATTTGCTGTGACCACCCTTGTAGTTTAAAACAGATTTTGTCCCTAGTACACTTGCATTGTTCAGGTAGCTTTGCAGGAGACATTGCCATAGTTCTTCTGGTTTCTTAATGTCATTTCAGACAGACTGGATGATGATGAGATCAGATCTCTGTGTGGAGCACTGGCTGTTGTCAGACTCCTTGTGCAAACAAAAATCTCACTGGATTGTTACAATTAATAGCAAAATGAATATTTGGAAATGCGAACTGATATTTTCTACAGCCACACTACAGCAAACAATAAAAATAACTGACTTAAAACCTTTTTTGTTGGTGGTGGTGTTGGTGTGACTTTTGCACAGTAGTGTACATGGATATAATAAAATGATGCATGGAAAAGAAAAGTTTGATTCATACTGTATATTGACGGTTCTTGTTGATGATGCAATAAGCAATGACACAGTTTCCTCTGCATAATGTTTATAATCAGAGACAAGAAAACTGATCATTTGTCAAATTCAAATGGCATTTTGATATTTTTCGGCAGCATGAGTGAGTTTAATTTGTATTTTGATAGACTGCTCGTCTGGTTAATGGTTTAATGCACAAGCATTGCTGTAGTTCAAATAAAAACACTCTTCAAAAGCACAATGTTATTTTTTAGTGACAAGAAAACTAATTCCTAGTCAAATTAAATGATATCTCACTTTTACAAGCATAATAGAGAATAGTGGCAAAGTCACTGCATGGCGGTGTAAAGGCCTTTCCACACTGAGTGCGAAAAAGCGAAACAATTTCGGAGACGATGATGCGCTGGAATAAAACAACAGCTTCCTATGGATGCTTCCACATAGACCACGAACATTAGCGCACCGAAAATGCAAATGTTTTTTTTTTTTGTCCAGTCCGACGAATCTTTTCAGTTTTGCAAAGCGAAAACACGGGCCAATCCAATATGATTTGAGCTAGGATCACGTGACCGGAGCAGCCGCTGTTGCACAAAAGGGTGAGATAGCTTGTGTCTCTGGTGTAGAACCAAACTTTGTTTATCTTAATTTAGATGATAAATCCATATACATGATACATATCTGAGGAAAAATACATTGTTGGTCAGCGCCACCTAGCGTGCAGGCGTGAATTAGCAGAAGGCGAACATTCGTTTCGCACTCGGTGAAAGCAACATTCGCGGGCAATTCACCTCGCTTTTTCGCATCGTGCTCAGTGTGGAAAGGCCTTAAAAGGGATGACTTTTTTTAGCTGCAGTTTGCGTGATCAGACTCTAGTTGTTGCCTTTAACAATGAAGCCTCGTTCAGTGAAAGAGCGACTTGAAGTAATTAATTTTCAATGAGAGCGACGGGATGTTGGCGATGTGACAAAGCTTAAAGTGTAACTTTATGCAAATGAGAGCAGCTTGTCTCACATGATTCGTCTCCTGTGAGTCAAAGTGCAGGGACGATGTTACTGTAATCGACTTTACCGTTATATATGATTTGTCTCTGCCCAATGCAGGTATATAATTAAAAAATCATAGTCATTCTGGACTGACTGCACTGATAATCATTCATCTTAATCATGATGTGATACATTACTGCAATTTAACTACCAGCACTTTCTCCAGTAGAATGTTAAAGAGATATTTATATTCAGCTTTCAAAGTTCAGCTTAAATCAACAGCATGTGTAGCATAATGCATTTGTGGCATTCAAAATTAATTTTATTTGATGTAACTTACAAAGAAAAGGTTACTAAGTGTTTTTCACACCAAAAAAAACATTATGAAACTATTACTTCATTATACTGTTTTCATCTTTTGGTTAGTCTGTTAAAGTGCCCCTATAATGGGTTATGAAAGGTTCATATTTTGGTTTTGGGAGTTCCCAACAACAGGTTGACATGAATGCAAGGTCAAAAAACACTTTCATTTTCTTATAATATGCATTTATTTTTACCTTATTTTCTCAACAACTCCCAAACTATTCACGATTCCTCCTTTGCATGACGCTAATCTGTGGTGATTGGTCTGATTGGTCAATTTAATTTCCATTTCATCATGCCTGTAATGCCTGATAAAGCAGTGTTTGTGAGCGGAGTGCTGTTTTGAGTACAGCCGTTCCCAGGATACAGCTATTTTTACCGCTCCAAAAGGGCATCTAGTGGCAAATAATTAATTTGTATTATCATTCAGACCAACGCGAAAATCAAGTTTTTCCAGTTCTGCAAACAAGTTGGCTGACAATATGCTAATGTTTCATGTTGACATCAGTATGAAACGGCTTGGGATTCGTTTTAAAAACGACTCGTTTGAGTGATTCAGAGTCGACTCTTTCTTTTGAGAGACATTAACTTTATGCTTGGTGCACTTTCAGATTTAAAACTTTGCAGGATGTTTTCATTCACTTAGAGCTGTGTTACACACTGCATGAAAGGTTATTTTCAAAAATCCGTAATAGGGGCACTTTAAAACAGTACTTTTACATCTAGGAATTGGCTCCATTTGCTTCCATTCTAAGTGCTTTATACCTTAGATCTTTGCTTTTTATGAAAACAAAGGATAAGTTTTTTTTTTTTTTTTTTTGCGATAATCACCATCATGCTACAAGTGCTGTAGACTGATCTTAACTTGTATTGGACCTGGAATAATCCTATCATTTTTAGCATTAAGAAAACTGATTCCTTACCAAATAACACCGACATATTTTTATTGCCGATACATCTCAATTCCCCCATTAATTTCTCTACGAGTGGCCTGTCTCCTCCTTAACGTGTTGCTGATCTCTCTGCACTCTCCTCCACATCTGTCTCTTGAATCTTCAGCTCCCTCTCTAAACAATCTCAGCTTGCACTTGTTTCTCAATCTAGTGCCCTTCTCCCAAGCATATTTCCTCCTCCCCTTCTCTCTTTGTCTCTCTTTTTCCCTGATGAAGTGGTCGTCCTCTATCAGTCCTCTCAATGGATCACTCACCCTTTTCTCTTAAAGGTCATATCTGCGGCACAGAAAGCTGATAAGCTCTGTGTTTATCTCAGCTGTGACAGTGAAACAGAGGAGGAGGCAGATGTGCTCTCTGATAGGACCATGCGGTGAGGGATGAGCACAATCGGGGGGACCGCGTTATGGGGGTGGCCATCAGATAAGCGCTACGATACGCTGGCAAGACAGATCGGTTAGGGATATAAGCATTTGGGAACCATACCGACATGCTTGACTATCTGTACACAGTCTGTAGCATTTCCAAAGCAAGCTGTGGAAAAAAAAGAAAGTCAGTCAGAAATGTGGTGCAATGGTTGGCGCATGAGCTGTGGTGTTTATGCAGGTACTGCAGGTTCAAGTTTGAACCTGATCCCATTGCTCTTTCGGCATTCACTGCTGTGCTGTTCAAATTAGGGGTCGGATTAAAAAAAAAAAAAAAAAAAACTTTTATTCAGCAAGGATACATTACATTTTTCAAAATTAGCTAAGTTTCTATCCACCTATTTTTATGCATATTTTGGAATACTGCATAAAAAAAAAAAACACACCAAGATTTGCATAAATTCTAAAAATGCACTTAAACTTATGCGCACAATTGAGTAAGATAAACTTTTCATCCGATAAGAAAAAAATGTGCATAAACTATGATGGAAACACTGAATAAATTCCAACCAATGTGCATCAAAAAAGTCATGTGACTTTACACGATGGGACTGGATAACTTGACTAACCAGCTGGCCGATCTTGTTGCATAGCTTCTGAAATTTTGTTTGGTCTTTTTGAAATGCCTGAGCAAAGTCTGTCATCAAAGTATTTCTGTATAATTGTCCTACATGACTGCGTTCCCAAACAGCAGGCATCCGCTTCTGAAAGCAATGACAGCATTTATTGTGTTTCGTTTGATCACTCTGAGGTGCAAGTAATTTATCGTATATGAAAATTATTATATTCAGTGGCTTCTCTTTTTCTTAATGGCATTTTGTGGCAGCTTATCAGGAAGTGACGATTTTGTTCTCTTTGACTCGTTGGATGGAAACGGTGCTTTATTCGAAAATCTTTTATGCGAAGTTCCATTTTTTTGTTGAATTTGCTTCTTTGGATGGAAACAGCTATTGACAAAGAATTTTCTATTCATCAAAGAATCCTGAAAAAATCTATTGCAGTTTCACAAAAATAAAGAGAAAAACAGTGAGCAATGTGAAGGTGGTGCAACATGCTCACAGACCAGTCCTGATCCAGCTCTCGTCTCACACAGTCTGGCTGCACTAGAGTTCAGCTCTCCGCGGCTCACCGTGGACAATCACTCTGCCCTCAGCTGCACTCACAAGTTAAATGTGGCTTTAAATCCAAAAAACAGCATGTTGTCAGGCAGCAGCAGCAATTTCAGTTCATCTGAGAGCAGTGAAAACAAAGCTGAACATGTCAATGTCTTATTAATATTCATTGCTAATTGAGTATTTACTCAACAAAGCGAGTAAACTAACCTGCTAGCGCTTCCATAGCTTTGTCACCTCTGAATTTTGTATTATTTGCAGGGCAAAGCATTTGCCAGCAAGACAATATTACACAAGGTTAAACTGCCTTATAAAAATGTACCACGGTAACTATAGTTTCTGCCAAAATTAAATAAATTACAGCAGTTATTATTACTTTGATAAAACCTTAACAAATTAATATGAGAGGGCCAGTCTCACAAAAACATAAATTACAAGAAAAATCAAGAAAATAATAAACGTTTTTCATAATGAAATTTACAATTTTAGAAACATTTTTTATATATTATATATAATGTATATTTATCTTGTACAGTTATGGCATGGCATTTGCTTAATTATTATAATGTCACCAGTGCAAAATAGAAAGAAAGCATGCGATGTCCACAGACATGGCACGCTTTGGTAGGGATGGCGCTTTGGTAGGGATCCCAATTTCGTCAGTCATCTGACGTGACTCGGAGTGACCGACTGAAGGGGAACGTCTCGGTTACGTATGTAACCCTCGTTCCCTGAAGGAGGGAACAGAGACGACACGTCCCGTCGGCCACAGTCGCCGTACCACCGTTGAGCTGCCGGGTCACCGGCTCGGCTCCTCAGCGAAAGCATGAATTAACGCGGTGCATCTGCTGCCTCTTATACTCACGCTGTGATCAGCGGCAGCTGGATGCAATGATCGCATGCCAATGTCCATTGGCTCGTTTAGTTACACTTGTAGTGGATTGGTCTTTCTGCCGATATCCCAATTTCGCCTGTCATCCGACGTGACGTCTCCGTTCCCTCCTTCAGAGAACGAGGGTTACATACGTAACCGAGATGTTTTCTTCACTTTCTTTTATACATTTTCACCACAGTGTATTGTAATACAAATAAGTCTTGTAACAATGGCCTTTTCTGTAGAAATTATGGTTATCATGGTCATCATCCAAATACACCAAGCAACTGTTTACCTGCAAATTACTAATAAGACTGAGGGCATGTAGACAGGACATACTCTCACTCTGTCAAGAAA
The DNA here is from genome assembly GCF_936440315.1 of Barbus barbus. NCBI lineage: Eukaryota > Metazoa > Chordata > Actinopteri > Cypriniformes > Cyprinidae > Barbus > Barbus barbus. The sequence goes on from NC_136734.1 coordinate 4,684,018, forward strand.
GGTTTGTTCCTTTTCTAGCCTTGTCATCCTTCCATGTGTTTATGTGTTGGTAATGACCCACATGACTGAGGTTTTCTGCCCTAATGTCTTGCTAATGAGTAGCTCAGCACATGAGAACAACAATCTGCCATGTTTTATCCATCTCCAAGTTGTTTCCTCTCTTGGGAAAGGTGTGAGCTCTAAGGTACAGTGCTGTACATTAAAACTTCTTTTCACTAGCTAATTCTAATGAGCCTGCTGCATCATGGAATTAAACTGACACGCAAATTAGCACTATAAAGAGAGACACAGCCTGCTTTTGCAGCTCACATTAGCATGCGCTGTTCCGCTGAGTGCTGTTAGGTGTAGTGTAGCTACTAATAGCAATGAGCATCAGTGGAAAGTGCAGGCTTGGTTTGATTTATGCTAACTAATATGGATGCTTGTTCGACCCTGAATTTGATAGTGGAAAGTCAATTTGCTGCACAGTCCTGACTTACACAATACATATGTGCCGTATTACAGCTCGATGACAAAGAAAAATCTGTGGACTGGGGCTTTGGAGGAATCCACAGAGCAATATTCTGATATGAAGAACTCATAATACAACATTTCATCTCCAAAGAAACATCAAGCCAACTCAAAAACTGCTGGAAAATCTAGTTTGATGGTCAACCAGCTACTATGCTGCAAAATGTTGCACTTAAGAACAAGTTTTTTTTGCCAGTTCAAGATGGTCTAGCACCAGAAATCTAGAAACCATCTACCATGTTACAAATCATCTTAACCCTATAAAGGCTATACTGCGAGGATAGGCAACTTCGGTCCTGGAGGGCCAGTGTCCTGCAGAGTTTAGCTCCAACCCTAGTCAAACACACCTGAAGAAGCTAATCAATATCTTCAAGATCACTAGAAAGTTACAGGCAGGTGTGTTTGATTGGTGTTGGAGCTAAACTCTGCATGACACCAGCCCTCCAGGACCGAAGTTACCTATCCCTGCTATACTGTATCATATTTAATAAACAAATTTATAAGGTCTCAGTTACCAACATGATCAAAATATTGCTGAAAAACCTGTTGCACACAATCTACCACATGCCTTCTGTTGTCTGGTTATAATTTTTTTGCGAGTAAAAGGCCTGGTTCATATTGCTGTGAAATCTATTGCTATTAATAAAGCAAATGTAAGAATAACTTTGATATTGTTAGCAATATTTCAAGATGAACACTTACTGGACTGAAGCAATTCATGTTAACTTGATTATACATGCATTATTTTCTGAATGTCATGTTTAATTGTTTCGTATAAAATAGTTAGTTCCAGTCCTTGATTCTGATTGGTAAACAGTTGTGTTTTATCCACGATAAAGCATGGCTATGACGCTTAACCAAACGGTTCTGTGTACCACTGCGCAACACCCTTAGCAATATAAACAATCAGTAAACTGCTACATGTATTATGTATTTTTGGCTAAATTAACTGTTTATTATTTATGTAATTAATTATGAGTGACCCTAAGTGCTTACAAATATAACTGCTTAATTCTTAATCATCTGTTTATTGCATTGCATTATATGTTCTGCCCAACAATTAAAAAAAACTACAGAGCTCTGATCATAGAACTAAGCATTTAAATATAATCTTACTAAGACATATTATTGGGAGATGTAGAGTGAGAACTGATATGTGTACACATTTTATGTACATATCTGCTATAAGTTTATACTGTAAATAAAAATCAGCAACTGTACCAAATTGCATATTTTATCTTCAGCTTCAGAATAAAACAGGTGTTTATTTCTTCCTTGAGTATTAGCTCCACAAACGCAGTATTTGTGTTTATATATGTATATACTGTATGTGGCTTTTCAGTGTTAAGCTACAGTATATTTACTAGCAGGGAGAGAAAAAAAATGTCCCTTGCTAAAGTTTGTTTGGTATTTTGCTAAGACCAAGATTTGAGTAGCTTTACTGAACTAGAATAAAAGTCTGTGGTTGAACATACGTTTAGCAAACATTCTGGACTGTGGCTTTAATTGCACCGCAGGTAACCACACAAGAGCACACACTGTTATGTTTAGGTTCATTTTTTCCCTTATATATATTGATTTCTTCAGCCAACCTGTATGTTTTCTATCTTACACTGTTTATATTAAATGTCTGTGTACAGTACTGTTAAAGGGATGGTTCATCTAAAAAATGATCTCATCCTCATGTTGTTCAACACCATTTCTTTCATCCATTACACACAATATGCGAATAGTTTTCTTCCTGTCATTCAGACCAGCTACAGTGAAAGAAACCAAGCCACAGATAAAGACAAGGACTCAGGTTTAAATATTCCACACTGTTATTAAAAGGCAATTGCATTCGGTGATTAGAAAGGTTATGTATTTGTTTTGTTATTTTGTATTGGGAGCAGTTCCCCAAATCTTCTTAGCCATTAAAATGTAGTCAAGCTTCCTCGTGCCTCTAATATCGGTGACTACTGTGACTACTGTGTTAATGAACCTGCATGTGTTCAATACTGCAGAACACTCTGGGTGATTTAATTTGGTATATTTGCTTTAAAGTTGATATTTCTCTGCACTTAAATTGTGCAATCACACCCAGCCAGGTCAGACTAACCATCTTTGCCAGAATATCCCAATCACACCACATTTAATTATGCTGCAATTTCCAAAACTAAAAGGAAAGGAAAGGAAAGGAAAGGAAAGGAAAGGAAAGGAAAGGAAAGGAAAGGAAAGGAAAGGAAAGTGGTGTGTGGCCAAGTATGGTGACCCATACTCGGAATTTGTGCTCTCCATTGAACCCATCCAAGTGTACATACAGTAGTGATCATACACCCGGAGCAGTGGGCAGCCATTGCTGCAGCGCCCGGGGAGCAGTTGGGGGTTCGGTGCATTGCTCAAGGGTCTCACCTCAGTCGTGGTATTGAGGGTGGAGAGAGTGTTGGTTATTCACTCCCCCCACCTACAATCCCTGCCGGACCTGAGACTCGAACCCACGACCTTCGGGTTACAAGTCCAACTCTCAATCCAAATACTCTCAAGGTAAAGTAAGGACTCTCGTGCTCACCAAGGTTGCATTTATTTCATCTAAAATACAGTAAAATCGTAATATTGTGAAACATTATTACAATTTGAAATAAGCTATATCTGTTTGAATATATTGTAAAATGTCATTTATTCTTGTGAATGAAAGCTGAATTTTCAGTATCATTACTCCGGTCTTCATGATCCTTCAGAAATCATTCTACTATGCTGATTTGCTGCTCAAAAAAAAAAAAAAAAACATTGCTTCTTAGTAAAGTTGATAAACTTCTTAATATTTTTTTGCAGAAACAGTGATACATTTTTACTTTTTATTTATGTAAGTATGTACTGTATGTATGTATGTATGTATTTATTTATTATTATGTTTTTATTATATTATTTATATTATTATTCTTTAATGAATAGACAGTTGAAAAGAACAGCATTTATTTGATCTACTTTACTTTTTTTTTTTACTTTATTGTCAACAATGTGTCCTTGCACACACACCCACACCCACACACATCTGTACAAAATAATGGCAATATAATATCCTTAGCATTTGTATTACAAGGTAACGGTTGTATGAAATAAATAAGGTACTGTAGGCTATGTTATATTGTGAAAATATTTTTTGAAAGGTTAAATCAACTGCATGTGCCTAATAGCAACTTAAATGTATATACAGCACAACCTTACATACCATTGTTTATGTAAATTCCAAAAGCCCGAAGTCATAATTTGCTAATGGGAAGAGCAGTAACGAATAAGAGAAGAAATTAACTATGACCTTTTGAACCATTTGTGTTCTCCACCCTCACACCTGAGCACCTCTATGGTACAAAAAGACTCTAATGCCTCAAACGCAAAGAATCATGGGTCATAGGTGAGATGCACAGGTACAAGAGGAGTTCAAAGGTGAAGTGTGTATTTTTTGTATGCGTTATTTGCAAGTTTAATATAAGTAATTTGTGTCTCGGCTAGCCAAACAGCAACTCTAACTCAACCAATAGTTTGGGATGGGAACTGTTCATCCGACATACAGCAAAAGTGCTTGGGAAACCTGTTTGAAAACAATTATTTTTGCAAATCCATTTGACGACACAAGTGGCATAGAAATGACACCTTTAAACAGAGAATGCAGTAGACGAGGTCTGCTGAAGTTTTGATCAGAGCCCTGAGCTGACATGACACATCCAAGATGAATGTAAATGAAATCACACAGAGCAAACGCAGACCTCTCAGTCAGGCTTCAACCGTCATGCATCTATAATGCAGCAGGAGGGAAATCCAAGTGACTTCTCTCAGAGCGCTAGAGTTACACACAAACTGCCGAGAAAGATCCCTACTGAGAACACGAGGAAGACCTGAAGTGGCAGAATGCAGAACGAGGTTGTGATTGTGAATCCATCGCAGGTAGAGCCACAAATTAAACACGGCGCGAGGCAGAGGGCAGGACAGCCGATGTGAGAGATGTTCTGTAAGTGGCTTCTCCATTTCTTTCTGCTGCCGTTCAAACGGTGAGCATGAAGCTCAAGTTTGCCCCCTAGTGTTCACGCTATTCCCCAGAGGACATGGCCCCCTTCCCCCGCAATGCAATATCCTGCACATAACTTTCCCTACACTCAACATGCCTGATCATATGAATTTGTGTCTATGAATTATGTAACACCTTTGAGTTGGTGAGTTAGTGGTTTAATATGCAGTCACTCTATCCCTTTACATCAGCCCTTTGCTGAATCTAAGGCACTTAATGCAAAACATTGCTTGAGGAAAACTGGCTTTTATATGTCTCCTGACACATGGCCAAGAGTTAATATGCAAAGAATGACAAATTCAAACCAGTTTAGCTTATGTATGATTCTTACAATGTTTTACTTAATATTTCTTCCTACTTTTAACGTTTATTACACCTTAACCACTCTGAGCCTCATAATGCTATGAATACATAAATAAATAAATAAGAAAAACCAGTTAAAACATTGAACTGTGTGATTTTGTTCATTGCTAATTCGTCTATTGATAATATATTAATTTACAAAATGTGTTAGTATATGTAGAAATTAACATTAACCAAGATTAATAAATGTGGTAAATATTTAGTTCATGTTAAGGTATTGCATTCACTTTTGCTCACATTTAGAATCGTATTGTTAAATATTACCAAAAAATCATATTGCTTAAACAGAAACAGACTTGAAACTTGTTGTTGCACACATGCATGTTAAAGGTGCAGTGTGGGTAATTTTTCTCTGAGTTGTAGCAGTACTGCTGTGTTGAGCAGCAGGAGCTGGAAGTGGTTAGGAACTCCAGTGGATCTGTAGCAAGATGGACTAGAGCTCATTAGCAGGCCCACATGGAATCTACCATCACAGAACTCTGCAGATTTAGATCAGTTATATATATTTATACTAGTGCTGCCAAACGATTAATCGCGATTAATCGCATCCCAAATAAAAAAAAAATTGTTTACATAATATATGTATGTGTACTGTGTTTATTTATTATGTATATATAAATATACACACATTCAGTATATATTTAGAAAATATTTACATGTATATACATTTATATTATTATATTTTATATTATATATAAATATATTTAATATATAAAGATACAATTTTTCTTAAATATACACATGCACGTGTTTGTATTTATATATACATAATAAATATACACAGTACACACTCATATATTATGTAAACAGATATATGAGTGTGTATATTTGTTTGTCTGTCTGTCAAATATTTCTTTCATGCAGCGTGACTCTCCGTTTATATTGAACAATAGAAGATAACCATCAGCTCATCCCTCTGCGGACCTTATGTTCACATATTTAAGATGTGCTCTGTATATATCTTGATGCAATTAGATGCAGTGTGAAAATCACACCCATCACACTTCTGACACATTCTGCAGTGTGAGCTGAAGCTTATGGATTTTATCTGCACTTGCTCTGCTTTTCTATTGGCAAGATGGTGTCAAGGGAAGCAAAATGGCCTGCAGTGGATGACGGACCCATTTTTGACTTGCCCGTCCTGCTTATTAATGACATTTTCAGCCTGTTGCAAACCATGAAAGTTCTTTACATAGATATTCTCAATGCTTGTGACTGTCAGGTTCAGAGTCTAACAAGGGGTTTTCTCAGCCCTCAGTCCGTTCACTGACCATCTGATGCATTTTGCACATAAAAATGGCAAGAACTGGTCGAAAATCGATAGTTCCTATCTGACTGGCAGGTGCGATACAGCGTCTGGGGGTCTGGGTGAACCAATCCATCTAGAAAAAAATTAAGTAATCCTTACAGTACTGTGCTGGAAAAAGAGCTAATCACTGGGTTTTGTCAAAGTTTACCATATGGTAACACACTTTACGTTAAGGACCAGTTCTATTCACCAGCATGCATATTACTAGCATTTTGAGTGTTTATTAGTACTTACAAAGCACATATTAATGTCTTATTCTGCATGATCCGTTAATCATATCACTAACTATTAATAAGCAGCAAATTGAGAGTTTATTTTATATATTTATTTATTTTATTTTTTTGAGGCAAAAGTCATAGTTAATGGTAAGTTAATAATGAGAATTGGACCTTAAAATAAATTGTGACCGAATATATTTTAAAATGCAATTTATTCCTGTGATGTCAAAGCTGAATTTTCAGTGTCATAACTCCAGTCTTCAGTGTCACACAATCCTTCAAAAATCATTTGAATGTGCTGATTTGGTGATCAAGAAAGCATTTCTTAATATTGTCAATGTTAAAATGTTATTATCAATGTTGCTGTCCAGTTTTGAATGAGATCACACCCTATTAGTGTGCCATTGATCATTTCAGATGAACCCACCCCTAAATGCCTTGTAAAACCAATCTATAATTGGTCACATGTCAGTCAGGCGGTCTTTTCATATTCAAACCTATGTTTCCTAGTCAGCCGATAGGCTATGAGCGTCGTGGATAGTCACAAATATGTGAGACTAAACTAGCAGTTACTCATCAAAGGAGTAATACAGCAATCCTTATGCGTAGCGTGGAAGCTGCAGTCTTATTCCAGCTACGCTAATTATAATGATGAATCCGTATCTATCACGGAGGCTTAACTGAGTCATGCCCTGTGTTACGGTTAAAAAACAAAAGCTTCAAAGCCCACTAATGCCCGTCTTGCATGCTTTAGGACCAGTCTCTGTCCTAATAATGACTGGTGTCGTTTTCACTAGGGAAGTCGTGGCCTAATGGTTAGAGAGTCGGACTCGTAATCCAAAGGTTCCGGGTTCGAGTCTTGGGCCGGCAGGGATTGTAGGTGGGGGGGAGTGAATGTCCAGTGCTCTCTCCACCCTCAATACCACGACTGAGGTACCCTTGAGCAAGGCACCGAACCCCCAACTGCTCCCTGGGTGCCGCAGCATAAATGGCTGCCCACTGCTCCGGGTGTGTGTTCACGGTGTGTGTGTGTGTGTTCACTGCTGTGTGTGTGCACGCTGGATGGATTAAATGCAGAGCACGAATTCCGAGTATGGGTCACCATACTTGGCAGTACGTCACTTCATGTCACTTTTAGCAAGGAGGGCCACGCCAAGCACATCTCCCCCGACCAGGGCTGACTTCCCTGGCGCATTCATCATTATAACCTGCCTCTGGCTTTGATCTAGAGCTAATAAACACCTTGCTTTATGGTTTATTCATTGCAGTGAGGCCTCACGTTCCAGGACAACTTGCGGGTCAGTGGTTCAGTCGGTCAGAAAGAGGTGTGTGCGCTGCAGAAAGGGGCTGGTGTTCATATCAGTTGTTTTGTCTGTGCTTACAGACCCGTAACAACCTTAATCTCACCTGCCAATAAACAAACATGCAAACCAGACTCGTCTACATCAAAAGGGCTTTCTTGACATGACAAAGTGGTGCCAATAGATGCTTAACAAAATCATTATGCCGGTAAACAAAATACGATGTGATCAATAATCACATTTCGTGATTCGAATTCGTGAAGAATTTGGCCATGAGCGACACATTGGCTTCTTTTGCAAACTTACACATGGATGTACAATTAATTTTATAGCTAATATGAAGTTTAATGCACTAAAATGAAGCAAAAGCTGGTTGGACTGAGTTTTAACAGGCAATTTCACTCTTCGAGCTGTCAAAAGTCTTGGTAATAGGAAGAAGAATGTGGCTAGCTTGCTGTTAATTTCCTTTGTGAATGCTTGTATCCTAATATAATAAAGGAATCTAAAAGATATGCTTCAAATGCAAAGAAAATGAGTTCTATTATAAACTGTTATACATTTCTGAAGAGATATATTGGGAGGATGAGCACTTGCTTTCAATAATGTGGTTCTGAGTGCTTCAGTGGTCGTATATCACCTAGCAAATGTTCTGAGTCAATAATTCATAATTTCTTTGTGAATCAGTCCTGAAAAGCTCAATCTGTACTATGAATATGAATGTCCCTGGAAACTTCTGCCTGTAATTGTGCTTTGAACAGAGGGATGCTGTTGCTTTTTCACAGACAGCTTCATCTGTTCAACTGTTGTTTTTCATAAGTGGAGAAACAGATCTTCTGTCCCTACAGAAAGACACTCAGAATCCCACAAACAGGGTGGGAAAAACTCATAACACATAATCGTCTCCAAAGGCCTTTCTGAAGAATAACAAATATATATCACATATTATTTCATTGTCATTGTACTTACACAGAAAAATACCATCTCACCAAGATGACAACAATTTGATTAGCTTGTATGTGTCATTTGGGTTTACAAATCTGAAATAAATTACACAGCAATGATGGACTGGAATTCTTTTTTTCTTTCATGGAAGAAAAAAATAGACTGTGATCAGAATTTTGTCTCTCAAAAATAATATTATTAATAATGATACAAATATATTTATAAAAAATATATACGTAAATGAACAAATAGGCATACATGCAAAATATTATTTTTTATTTTTTTTACATGAAAGAGGAAAACATTTTATAGACTATTTTAGTTTTACAATTTCTGCCTGTCCAAAATAATAATATTGATAATAATAAAAATATATTTATAAAAATAATTAATTACACAAATATATATATATATATATTTGTAATAAATAGTACAGGTTATTGCATAGGCATATCTAAGAAAACTGAATTATACACTTATACTCATGGATTTCTTGTTTACTTGCTAACTACTGCTACAAATTGCCTCAAATAAAAGTGATAAGTGAAAAGTTTCCCACCTATGCACCTGGCATCCTTCAAATATTCAGTGATTTGTGCACTTTCTGAAACAATCAAATTGTCCAAGTTGGTCTTTTCTGAACTATTTATGTACCATAGGAGATTCAAATTCTCTCTGATTATGATGTACAAAGCAAAAATTAAGGCCTTTTTCAGGTTTGAGACGCTCTCTTGGATAGCATTAGGGTTAGGGTTAAGTTTGTAATTAGGCATCTTGGGAAATGCTTTCCAAACATGGCTGTTTTCATTCTCCTCCACAACGATGTGAGTGATTTTTGATCAGCCGTTATTAATGGGTGCTCAGCCATCGTTCTCCTTCTCTAGCCCTCATCGTCTTCTTCTCATTATGATTCAATAATGCATAGCAAACAAAGGCTGAGATTCTCTTCGTGATACCTAAACCTATTATCTCAGCATCTCTGCTGTGACAAATTGGTTCTGCTGAAAAAGGAAGGGAAAATATTCCAGAACGACTAAAGTGTAGGAATTAGCATAAAATAAAGCGCATCTGGTCAACAAGGCTTTAGCAAACTTTGGTTTACAAAAAAATTGTTTAATTCAAAGGTTCTTAAATTCGGCGAGATCATGCAAATTGCCATCAATCCCATTTGATGAACTTGAATTGCAAAATCATAGACTATTGAAAGTCTCACAATAGTCTTTTTCTTTTCTTTGATGCTAAATGAATTCCGTGCTACTACGGAACACTGCCATTGATCTGAAAAAGCCTGAACAGAGTCCATCCTGAAAGAAGCTCTTTAATTAATCTCACACATGAAGGCTCAAGCTGCTTTCACACTAGACTTGCCGGCTGTTTGTACGGGAACTAAATCCAGTTCACAGAATTAACGTGATTACCTGCTCTTTCACAGATTTCAGAAGGCCATTTAGGCTATTAGGTCAAGTTACGATTGACGTCTGAGCGCAACTAATCTGCCACAGCGCACATCGGAAACGAGAGGAGCCAGCCTGATAATCCACAAAACAATTGCATGATTTGTGAAAGTGCAGCCAGGAGATAAACAGACCTATTTGTTTGCTCTGCTGCAGGTGCATGTGTGTGTACGACAAGGGATTTGCATCATTCTGGTAGATGCTGCTTGCAAAGTCACCAGGTGGACCAGAGATAGATGGAAAATACAGAGAGTGATGCTTAGGCATTACCTTTACATCACATCACAATTACCTTTCATTTTTAGTTTTAGTTTTAGTTTTATCCCATGGTAGAAACGGGCTTCCTTACATATCTACTTGTCAATAATGGTTAGAATAGTAAATCCTCCAATTGTGCATTTAAATATTAAGCTATAAGCTATTTATTTTTATTTCCCAGCCCTACTTACACTCTTAGTTTCTTCTCTTATCTTCTGCCCATTTCTGTATTGAAAAAAAGTTGAGACCCTGTTTCTGTGAGGTTTTTAGCTGTCTGTTGGGTAACATCAGTGCTTTGGGCCAGAACAAGCCCTCTTTAAATGGCTGAGATGCTATCAGAATCTAAACCCCTTATCGTCGCCACCTTAAGTGTACAAATCAGCCTCTGAAGATCACAGGGAAGGAGGTGATTGTCCAGCCCCGTTCTTTGCATACCTGCCAGAAAAAACAAGGTAATAGCGAGTTCACACTGACAATGACTTGCAGCAACAAAGCAACTGGCTGCCAATCATTTGCAATGAGTGTTGAAGGAGATTCAAGGTGACATGAGCAACAATAACTGCTGGAGATGTGACAAAGACGGGCTGAATTTAACTTTATGCAAATGAGCTCAACCAATCCACTACCAGTCATCTAGCCATATATTAAAGTAGGAATACTTGCTACTTGGAGTGTGGTAAATGGTAACTGAATCACTGTGCAGCGCTCTCTCCACTCTCAATACCACGACTGAGGTGCCCTTGAGCAAGGCACCGAACCCCCAACTGCCCCCCGGGCGCTGCAGCATAAATGGCTGCCCACTGCTCCAGATGTGTGTTCACGGTGTGTGTGTGTGTTCACTGCTGTGTGTGTGCACGTTGGATGGGTTAAATGCAGAGCACGAATTCCGAGTATGGGTCACCATACTTGGCAGTATGTCACTTCACCTTTCACTTTAACTATTAATAAGCAGCAAATTAGGAGTTTGTTGAGACAAAAGCAGCAGTAAATGGTGTGTTAATAGCAAGAATTGAACCTTAAAATAAAGTGTGACCAACATTTTTGTTTCATTTTATACAATAAATATTTGTGCTACTATCTTGAAGCAAAATCATCTGAGACAAAATCATCTCTGCTTCTTAAAAGCAATGAAATACCCACTCGGCTTGCTGTTGTTTAGTCGTCTATAGAGGAAACAGCAGAATAGACTCTACTTCCCGGGAAGACTCGGGTCATTTAATGTGTGCAGCCACCTGTTAGAGATGTTATATTGGTTTGCAATAGCCAGCGTACTTTACTCTTGTATAGTGCAGAGGGAGCAACATTAGTTCAGTCGATTCCGAGAATCCAAACAAAGTGATAAAGGAGCTTGGTTGTGTTATCAGACGTCACCTGGGCTCTCCTGAAGCCGTGGCACAGAAGATGATCCTGGTGAAATCCGAGTCCATCCTGAAAATACTCTCCCCGTCCAACCCACAGCGCTCGTCCTGGAGGACCTTTAGCCACTGGCTTGTTCGACAACAGTGTTATAGAAAAGCACTACTGGGGAAGTTTTCTCCCGGTTGCCATCAGACGATACAGCACTTACTTATCTCCCAGTTGTGCCCGCCCTCACGTTACTTTGAGCTGTCAACCAGGCCTGGAGTAACACTGCACGAGTCTCTTTTATCTCGCTCTATGATGTCTTGTGCAAGAAGGAAGACTGAGCTGTGTGTTTTGCATTTGATGTTTCCGCTATTTTGCTCTGAATTTCCCATCAGGGATCAATAATGCACATCCATTTCTTGCAAACTTTTCACACTTTCACAGAAAAAGAAGACCATTTGGCAAGGGAGGGTGCAGGGAGGCGAGATAAGACCATCCTAAGACACGGCAAAGTCAGGGTGAGTGCAGTACGTGCCCGGAAGCTTTGATAGCGACGGATAGAGAGCAGCACAGGGAAAGTCAGTTTGCAATTAAGGGTCTCTAATTGAAGAATAGTAGAAACCGCAGAGCAGCGGTTCTCCATAGGCACTCTGCCACATTGATCTGGGCCAAATTAAGATTTTTTTTTTTTCCTAAAGGGAATTAATTCTGGTACTAGAGGGATAGTTTAAATACATTTCATATGTTAAAGTGGTCTGTAATACTTTACAGCTTCTCATTAGAGATCAGCTCGACTGATAAAGCATGATGTTAGAATCACTAAAGCCGTGGGTTTGATTCCCAAGGAACATAGGAAATGATGAAATGGCTCAATTCGGAGCCTTTGACATGTGCAAAAACATTTATTATGGCCATGAATCAAGATCTTGCTCCCATGCCATGTTTATTTGTGGCCATGAATTACTAATTTGTTCCCTTGTTGCAGTAAATGGTGGCCATGATTTAAATATAATGAGGGAATAAATTTGTGACAACAAATAAGCCAGTCATGCATTTTTTTTTTTTTAAATGGGTCATCGGATCATTTCAAGTTGATATGATTCTTTAGGGTCTTAATGAAAAGTCTATAACATACTTTGGTTAAAATTTCTCAATGGTAGTGTAAAACAACACCCTTTTTACCATGTCAAAATCAGCTCTGTTTTCAGCAAGCCATTTTAGTCCATGTTCCTTTAAATGCTAATGAGCTCTGCTGACCCCGCCCCTCTCTTCCGTGGGGTGACGAGCCGTTCTCACGATACGGTTTACTTCAGCCGCAAAACTTGCCCATTATTAGGAAAGGCGACTTGCAAAGATTCATAAAACAACCTTATACTCACCTCTTCTGTAGGTGAGGCTGGATCACGAATGATTCGCGTGAACATAGACGCATTTAGGCAGATCGGAGGATGTATTCCCTTCAAAAACGAAGGTAATCCACTGCGTCTCAGATGTTCGGAAGTAAATGACGACTGCTATGTTCATTATTACATCCGACAACAGAATACCTCTTGTCTACTCCTGCTCCGGCATTGAAACAATGGCGCACTGATGACAGCTCACTCAGGGCGGGTCTAAGGTAAAATGATAGTGTCAATCAATAATCGTGGGAGGGGCCTGCGTCTGTGTGACGTCACACAGACAGCCATCAGAGAATTGCTTGATATGAGAAAGGGGAAATGATTTCACTTTTTTTCCCCGAAAACCAACATGTAATGTATTTAAACAGGACATTTTAACAGTATGTGTGTTCTTTTGGAATCAAAACCAAAACTTTGGCATTGCTAGCATCGTTACTGAGCTACTTCACATCTACCATGAAATACACAATACTGAAACACTGTGATCCCAGGCCAGGCAATCTGTTCCTAATCATCAAGCTCCATTCACCACCAGATCATTACCCTCACATTAAACCAGTACACCGAAGAAAGACCTGTCCACAACATCAAGTCCTCACAACTCAATTAAAAACACTCAGAATTCAATCCGGTGAATTTTATGTTACAGCGGAACCCATTATGACGGCGTCAGTGAAGTGCATCAGCCCAAACAATGAGGAGATGCATAGTCTCGGCTAATGGTGAATATCCTGAACCTTCCAGCATCTCTGACTCCTGACGTTTATGTAATGTTTAGTGTACTGAAGTGTAGTAAGCTAAAACTTCAACTCTCCACTCTTTAGTAACCGAAACTGCTGCCTCTGAATTCTTTCGCCTTCTACAAGGATGTTTTCCCCCTTTCATAATTATGCTGCTTGATGGATAAACAATGGGTTCTGTACTCATGCATTCACAACATTCATTATGCAAGGACACTCTCAAGGAATTCCGAATTAATCCGGAGCTGATTACAGTTTTAACTGGGATTGTTGCATCGAGGAACAACAAATAAACTCTTCGAGCCCTGATAAAAGACTTGACTACGTGTGAATGTGTGTATGCCTCTGATAAATTAATGCTATGTTCTCAGTTGCACTTTCTGTGCATTAATGGTCCCCTTTTGTGTTACAGGCTAAATAGATCAGTAATTAGCTGGAGAACGGCTTTCTCTATATGTTTGCCGCAGTGGTGCATGGTGAATGTAAGCTGTAATGGTGGTTTAGACTGCATGGTATCAATAGATGGATATAAGACTTTTAAAGGTGCTGTACAGATAGAGAGGGAGAGATAAAAGCCGAGTGTTGCATGAAGGAGTGGAACATCAATATTCAATGGACTCTGGAGAATCCTCTTTTGAGAGTTTTTCCTCTGGACCTGAGCACACACATGTAACACAAACACACACACACACACACACACACACACACCTGCTTGTCCTCTCTCTTTCTCTGTTCAGGTCTCTCTCCCATTTCAGTGTTCCTCATACAATCTTTTACAAACAGTATATCTAATGTTTTCTGTGCATTTACCAGGATAATACCATGATTTTCTTTGAATTATTTTGAAATAACAAAGCTATTTTGTCAGCTACCATGGTAAAATCACTATACTAAATGGAAAAAAAAAACTTTTTTTTTTCTGAATCATTTACTATAGTATTATTTGTAGTACCTTGAAGAACCATGTTTTTGTACATTTACCACAGTAATATGATGGTATTATCTGAAGTATCTTGGAACAAGAAGGGTAGGTTATCTTGATAAAATCGAGATATTATTTTTAAAAAATCTACAAACAAGGTTATTTTGAACATTTACTAGCAACACCATTATTTGAAGGGCCTTGAAGAACCATGTTTTTTGGACATCTACCATGGAAACTATATGGCCATATTTGAAGTATCTTAGAATAAGAAAGCTAGTTTGATAGTTACCATGGTAAAATCATGATATTATTTAAAGTACCTTAAAAAAACTGTTATTTTGAACATATACTATAGTAATACCACAGCATAATTTGAAATACTTTGAAAAAACTAATTTTTGGGGACATTTACCACAGTAAGACTATTTAAAGTACCTTGCACTAAAACATCTAGTTTGACAGTTACCATGGTAAAATCATGATATTATTTAGAGTATTATTTAAAAAAAAAAAGAAAAAAAAAGTTATATATTAGATATAGTATGTGGTATTACATATAGTAATACCACATTATTTTTAAGTATTTTGAGGAAGCATGTTTGTGGACATTTACCACAGTAATACTATGTTATTACTTGAAACAACTTGGAATAAAAATGCCATTGTAAAAATATGATATTATTTGAAAAGCCTGAAAATGGTCACATTTTGAACATTTACTATAGTAATAGCACAGTATTATTTGAAGTACCTTTAAGAACTATGTTTTTTTTTACATTTACCACAGTAATAGTATGATATCATTTGAAGTACCTTGGCGAACCATGTTTTTTGGGCATTTACTATATCATGGTCTTCAAATATACTTCAAATAATACAACACTTTATAACATTTACCATGATAATACTATGGTGTTTCCAGGCTTCTACATCCTGGTTGTCAATATGAACCCTACTATATCTCAAATTTGAAGCATCCCTTTACGATGGTACCACCACTGTATTTTTGTAAGGTGTTTTGGATGATAATTAGTTGTGTTTTTTGTGTTATTGCTCTATTATTTGTTTAATGATTTAATTATCATAATTTACACAATTGCAATTTCTAAGATTTGGAATGGTCTTTTATATAGAAATAAATAGCCCAATATCTCCATTAAAATCCAAAAGCCACAAGATGTAGTATGCAGGGCCAAAGCTCTACACTAGAAGTGTACTACAAGTGTACCAGACTGAGGAACAGAGAACACATGTACATGCACGCAAAGCCAAAGAAAGAACGAGTCAAAGGTCAAAAATAGTCTACCACAACAGCCTAACTAAAAGAAAAGCTGTTATAAAATATGAATGCGTGTTTGAAAATGCAGGCTGTCTCTGAGTGCAGCTGGTATTTGGGTTATGTTGTGGCTGTTACACAACCGTGTGCGGCATACACAGACTTCACTAAAATAGAATATTACTTTTCTCTAAAACACTACACTGAAAAGTGAGCAACGTGACGTTATAACCAATAAAGTTGTCTACATGTTATCTCTTAGTTTCAAGAGGATATTCAGTAGTACAACGATATATGCTGCATACATATGCAAAATAACCACACTAAGACATTCTGATCAAACACACTTTCTACAAACAGTTCTGCATCTATTTAATGAGATCCGTCTACTACAAACAAACCTCTTTTTAAAAGTGTCTTTGAAAAGATTTGACATCACAGACTGCGCCGAATCCAGTAACTAAGCAGGTCTCTCATATGCTCAAAAGCTTGAGTGATGCTGGCAATTTTAGCTTGTGCTTGCCAGTTTTTGGCTAATAGAGCGCGGCAGTGATGGCCCACTTTAGTAGCAGTCTTTTTTTTTATACATAAATAAGAAGAATAAATGAATTCTAAGTCATGGTCATGAGCCAAATCAAACACTTCTGAGATGAACCACAACAGTTATAACCTCTTATTTGAAGTAAAAAATAAATAAATAAATAAAAAATATAAAGGTTTATAAAAGTATACAATGTTTCATGAAAAGCTAATGAAGCATTTTAAAATATTTAAAAATAGCAATGCAATACAAATCTGTCAGTTTAGAGTCATTCCATATCTTGCAAGTTAAAAAAGATAAAGTACTAAAGTGTGTGTGTGTGTGTGTGTGTGTGTGTGTGTGTGAATGTTTTAATCAAATGTAAATTCATGTCCTAGTCACATAAAAATACTTACACCATTGGAAAAAGTAAAAAAAAAAAAACAACAGCAAAAAAACAACGTGCACAAACACATGAGGTGGGACTTATCGCACAAATGAATCACTCCAAACATAACCAATCATATTCAATCATATTGCGATGGACGCATTGCCTCCTCTTACGTGACTTTTCCCCATTCATTCTATATTACCCCCAGAAAACTCACTGCACGCTTTAGGGGGTCTGTTAAAACTCAATGGGCTCAGGGGAGGAGAGACAGACTGTAACTTTAACTGCTGGTGTCACTGTTGGAAAATGTTTCCTTAGAAATACTAGTTATTTATACACTTTTAATGTTATATTGTGTAATATTGGTATTGTTTTATTTTTGTACTATGAATGTTTTTCTCATCCAATATTTTGCCTCCTCGGAGGAAATGCCCCTGATATATGTGTGACCCTGGACAACAAAACCAGTCAATTTTTCATACATATGAAAGCTGAATAAATATGCTTTCCATTGATGTGTGGTTTGTTAGGATCGGACAATATTTGGCCGAGATATAACTACTGTATTTGAAAATCTTGAATCTGAGGGTGCAAAAAAAAATCTAAATATTGAGAAAATCGCCTTTAAAGTTGTCCAAATGAAGTTCTTAGCAATGCATATTACTAATAAAAAATTAAGTTTTGATATATTTGCAGTAGAAAATTTACAAAATATCTTCATGGAACATGATTTTTACTTAATATCCTAATGATTTTTTGGCATAAAAGGAATATCAATAATTTTGACCCATACAATGTATTGTTGGCTATTGCTACAAATATATTTGTGCTACTTATGACCAGTGTTGGGAGTAAAGCGTGTTATCATGTCTGTGAGGCATGTATTCTCTGACTTTAGGTTCATTTTTGTGAAGCGCTCCTGTTGAAGATAAAAGCACAATGTTTTGTTGATATTGTGAGTGCACACAAATAAAAGTAGACCCTTTACAGTTACGAATTATGTATTACTCTTACCTTTATGAGCAAAAATTATGGCGTAAGTTGTTTCCATTGAAAAAAAAAATTTATTGATTGCGCTGGTGCCTCCATGTCCTGCGCTTTAGCTTCCACTCTCCGCATGCAGCGCACATTTATCTAGGTTTAACGTTTAAACATTGTTATATGCTTGAACTGTTTTAGTATATCTATAGATTTTATTTTAGGCAAGTCATGATGATTTGAGAAGGCTAAATTGATCAAACATAAGCTATGATCAGCCTGCCGGTCTGCCGCTGGCCGCTACTTTAAGAAAGAAAAAACGTATTTAATGAACAAAACATGCTCCAAACGTTTTTTCTAAATTAACTTAACATTCTAAAATAACAAAATGTACTAGAGCCCTGCCCTAATGGCAAAGTGTTTATATTTCGTTCCGGCTTTTTATTAAGTTCTACTTCTGTAGATATTTTGGTGAAAGTAACTCAAAAGTAATACAGGAGTCATGTAACGCATTACAATTCTGAGACAGTAATATTGTAAGGTAAGGAATTACTTTTAAATAACTAACAAGTAATCTGTAATGTATTACAGTTTGGAAGTAACTTGCACAACACTGCTTATGACTGGTGTTGCGGTCCAGGGTCACATATATACTCTTGAGCTGTTTCGTCTGTTGGCCACTATTTTCTGGTTTGCGATCTTTCTCTTCAGGAATCATGGGTAGTATAATTCATCACCTGAAATTTGGCTATTTTTAACAAATGAAGTTGAACTTACACTGACTTGTTTTTTTGTTTGTTTTTTTAACAGAAGCATATACCATCAACTAACACGAGTGCTCATTAAACAGAATTGCTAGTGGTTTCTACAGAATTGTTTAACATCAATGTCTCATTGGAGAAAATGAATAGGGATTTTTACTTCCCAAACTTGACTGTTGCACTCTATATACATGACATGGACTGTGGCTCCTATCCGAGGCTGAGACTACACTGACTGCTGTTATGTCACATCATTTCTTCTCTCTGGTGTACTTTAGCACTGAGTAACTCCTGCGCTCTGAGCTCTTAATGAACATAATCCACCCCGATCTCCATCCGGCGCGGACCGCGATCCCGCTAATGTTGAATCCCACCTGCCGTTTCCATTCTGACTGTGGCGGTGTTGTAATAAAGCAGACCTCATTAAAAGCATGTTTGCTTCCTGTGCACCATGGGCTGCCTGCCCTAAACCTGTTTTCCTACTTTCTCTCTCTCTCTCTCTCTCTCTCTCTCTCTCTTTCCATATATTTTTAGTCTTGTTTCACTCTCGCTGTGTTTTAATTTCAGCTGGCATCCTTGAAATTAGAGGAGAGATAAAAGGGATCCAGCGCTATGTTAATATCTCTTTGAAGATGAGTCGAGTTGGCCGTAGAATCCCTGGCTTTTCTTTTCCTGAGCGGAATACCGAATGAGGCGATCCTGCCTTGTCAGCTCCGTCAAGACGCGAACATGAAACCAGTCACTCTCTCGCTCCATCCATCATGTGGGTATTCTCCTCCTTTATTTATTTACCCTTGCGCTAGACTTTTTCAACAGAGGCGCCTCTCTTTCTGCCTGCCTGCTTCGATTTGTCCATCTTCCCTGTCCTTGTGTGTCACTCGGGTTGGTGTGCGACGTGATGGTTTACCGTCTTAAGCCCCATTACTTCTTAATGGCCATGAGATATCTGAAAATAAACCCCAGAGCCAGATCTCTGCACTTCCCTGGCAAATAGACCAACACGTACTGGACTTTAACAAGACATGCATGAATATTCACACTGCTATGGTCTTTGATCAGCTTCCTGACGTCCCGTTCTCCTCCACCCTTTCTTTCTACCCGTTTCGTTTCAAACACACAATCGCTCATTTCTTCTCTATCTCTCTTTCTGACACTCTTGATCTATTCCAAAATTTGTGAGTTGCTTCGCTGTCTGCATCCTAACTGAAAAGAAACCTCATAAGCGAGTGATTTGGATCGCTCTAGGCAGAGAATCAACACGCCGCATATATACTCCTCACGCAATGCCCACAAGAGACTCCACTCACATTTGATTTCAATAGAGTTTGACGTTGGCATGCTACTAAACTACCAGTGCAATTGTCTACTAAGCATAATATTGTAAAATTTTGATTTGAAATATAATGGTTTAGATTTCTCTCACCTAAGGGCTAAGGGCACTGTATATTTTTATATATATTTAAGAATATTTATTAACCTAAATTTATTTAATTTATTTATGTATTCATTTATTTATTTAAATATTAAATGTATTGTTTTTGTTTAATTATTTTACTTATAATTATTAATTTTTTTTAATATATATATTTAAAATTTAGATTTTTTATCATTTAATTAATTATGAGCTTTGGTAATACTTTAGTATAGGGAACAATTCTCACTATTAACTAGTTGCTTATTACATACATACACTTAATAACTACCTTACTAACTATTAATAAACAGCAAATTAGGAGAATACAAAGGCATAAGCCATAGTTAACAGTTAGTTAATAGTGATCATTTGCCCCTAAACTAAAGTGTGACCTTAGCTTTTTATGAACTTGCAAACACCAGTTCAAGAAACCCTGTTCTGCATTAAGTATACATGAGCCGATACCTTAGAATTTGTTGTGCACCAATTATAATTTCACAATGTGATTTCAATTACAAACAGGATACAGAACTGAGATTGCAATGCAATAAGATGAATTTGCAAGGAAGACACTGAGATTTACCAAGTTTGTAAAGAAAGATTTTTGAACTTACACCTATATAAATGTTATTTAGTTTGTATTTGATAACTTTTGTGGACCACGGAGAAAGAACACAAAATTTCCCTAAACGCATTACCTGTGTCAAATTCCTTTACATTGCAATTCATCTATACTGTATGTCTTTGCAATTCAATTCAAATGCATACTTAGTAAGTCAACATTAGCCAATTCTTCAATTCTGAATTTTGCATGAACCCGGAATCTACCATTTGGAACAGTCTTCATGTCAGCAACATGCCTAAAAATGCTGTCTAGATAAGCAGACAAGTGCTTGGAAAAGCGCTTCTGTGTGCATTTACTAATCCTGTCTCATCAGATCCACTTGTTTATCACTGTGCCTCTGTATTGCTCCCTCCTGATGAACAGTTTGACACGAAGAGATCAGCGTGTGTCAAGAAACCCCAGAAGAAAACCTCAACGTGTAGGGGCACAGCATCACAACATTTAACACGACAAAAGCATGTGCGGCATGAATATCTGACAGTCTATTTCTAAGACATGAGATGAATCCAGCACTCCCTGGAGTTCACACATGTAATTTGAGAGCAGGTTAAAATGACCATGCCATAAAATGTCTCTGTAATATCAAGGAAAACTGAAGAAAGTCTCACTTGAGAGGTCAAGATTGGATCATGCACCCTATATGCCCGAATACACACGAAACACAAACCCAATACTCCACCAGCATGCATGTTGGCATCAACACAAACACACACACACACACACACACACGCTCTCCGCCGGTTTCCTCTGAAGCACACTAGGCTGAGGGTGTAATCGCCAGTTAATTACTCTGCTCTTGACCTGTGAGCGAAATGAGTCGCTTTGGTGCTGCTATCTGTAGAAAATGCATCAGTTCAAGCTTTCTCTAATTGCTTTAATTAGTCATGAAGGAAGGCCTGATCTGCTGCTAATTGATAAAGATTTAAATAGAACAGCAAATGGCTGGATAGGAATGAGATTTCCTGACAAATTTGATGAAAATGGCAAATTACTTTGAAATCCAAGTATTGTTTATCATCCACAACATGTGATTAATCTTCAATCCATCCATCCATCACAATGTTTTTGTTATACAATGCTTGAGAAAATGGTCACCATAAAGAAAAAAAGGTACTATTGATTTGTTTTTTACACACCTCATATGAGGATGAACAGCCAGAAAAATAAACTGCAGAGAACAGAGGGAGCCTGGAAAAAAGGAAATGTGTGATGACTAAGAACATCTGAGCTTCACAGTCGTAGGTGTTCTTGTTTGCATATACAATATCTCTCACCTCATTTTCTCTCCCTTTTTCTCTGTAGAAAGGTCTCCAGGGAGAGGGAGGTGTATGTGTGTGTGTGTGTGTGTGTGGGTGAGTGCGGGTGTACGTTCACCTGTTTAAGGTGACCAGGTGTTCACGGCCTCATGTGTCTGTGGCCCTCAGTCTTTTAAAAACACAGTGGGATGCGGCCCTGCTGAGCTGCATCAAGCTGTTTAAACCTTGCCAAAAACACAAACCTGTCAAATAAACATCGCACTGCTATTATTAAATATTAACTTTTATTGGCAGAACCCATTTAGACAATGCTTATGAGTAAACAATTGAAAGACATTATTAAGACGTCTCATCTGTATCTTGCTTGTTTTATCCAACAAAAATATGTAACTTCTAATTGTTTCTATGTTATATATATTGCTGTTTGCTAGTGTTTATGTAATGCTAATCAATTAATCTTAAATTGCTCTGGGTTAATATAGATAACTAAAACCATAAACCATAAATCATTATTTGTAATAGAATAAACATGAAAAAATGAATAATGAATAAAAATATTATATTTCTGCTATTTGCTAAGGCAACATTTCTCATTTCATTTGGTTTAAATTGTATTAAAACAACTAATTTAAAACTATATACATATTTAAATAAAAACTATTAAAAATTACAAAACACAACAAAATTACTGAAAATGTACAATTAATGTGAAATAAAATCTCATTATATTAAAAAATTATATAATAGCATATAAATGACATTGAAATAAGACTGCTTACAGCAAGAAACAACATTTTCAAACATGGGGGGAAAAAAGTAAAAAAACAAAAACAAAATGTGCAATATAATGATTGGGGAATGGGATTAGAAAGGGGGTATTTATGCATAAAAAAAAATAATAATATTACCGAGTTATTAAAATGTCATGGGTAAAGCCATCCAAGATGCAGTCAAGACACACAGCAATCTGGCTAATGTGACCAAGTCTAAATGAAATATGCCAATCTAATCAGATAGAAATGTGATTGATCAAGATGCATGAAATGACTAAAGCTCAGAAGTGACTAAAATATCTTTCCTCATCACCACAGTTCAAAAGCAAATGCTCTAGACCACTTATAATGTACTGCACATTCATTAAACATTCACGGAAATCTGGGATATAAAGTTGGGATATTTATGATAAAGATTTAGACTTGCAAAATGTAGCAGGTATTGCAGCTGGTACAACAATACAACGATTGATTCATCTTCCTCTGGAAGGTGGCACTTTATCTGTTGGCCCAGGCTGAAATTGTTAAATAATAATAGCTGCCTGAGAAATGATGCTGCTATTTAAAAAATAAATAAATATATAAAATCCATCCACAAAGCTGTTTAGACGTGACGAGAATTAAATGAATTCCTTGTAGAATAATTCTACTTTGAATAACAATGGCAGATTGTTCACACGCGGAAAATGTGGTGTTGGCAGTGGACATGTCTCTGGTTCTCTATTGTTGATTATTGAAATAATTCTGTTTCCTTGAGACCTGAGCAGACAATTAAACAGAAAATGAAACGACGGCGGCGTACCCTTGCTTTTGTACATTTAGTACATTTAGAAGAACGGATGACCTTCAAGCTCAAAAACACACACTGAATAAATAAACAAGCACATTGTAAAGCTCAAATCATTGGACCAACTTCTTTTTGTGATGTGTGGAAAAACAATGTAATTTACTGTTGGAAAATCCATAATACTGTACCAAGTTTTCAGAGACATATCCTGTCCAGCCGCCACCTCTCGCCTGCCCTCGTGAGACGTGAGCGATTGGAGAAAACATTATCATAGACATTCCACCTCACATTTCATTTGTCATGTTCAGGAATATATACAACAATAATCTGCACCTACCACACCCAAACCTGCCAATTACTGTCTTGGAAATGGACACACAAACAAACACCTGAGACCTTCAAGAAACATTTGCAACCCATACTTCTATAATGTGATGAGTGAAACAGGATATTCAATAAAATATGCATGGAAGGAATTGATATTTTATTTTTTATTTTTTAAAGAATGGCACACAGCAGAATATTTAATATGCAAATTATTATTTTTAACATGCTAATAAATAAAGGAAATTATTTGTATTATTATTAAATATATACATTATAAAATAGCAATATGCAATAATAATATACATTATATACTAAAATATAAAAATTTACTAATACTAACATATATGTAATATGTACATATGTAATACTAATATTATATATATATATATATATATATATACACATACATATTTCTTATTTTTTGATTATAAATCTTTCATTCATTCATTCATTCATCAAATATAAATAATCTAATATGTTATATGTTTTAAATATATTTTATATATGTATGTATATATATATAATACTTATGAGAATTCTAATATATACTAATATTAATAAAAACAATATTGACAGACAGACAGACAGACAGATAGATAGATAGATAGATAGATAGATAGATAGATAGATAGATAGATAGATAGATAGATAGATAGATAGATAGATAGATAGATAGATAGATAGATAGATAGATGATCACACACACACATTTAACTGTTTTTGCAGTGTGCCACTTTTTCTTTCATCATTAATCATGCCTCATTTTTTCGGCACACATTCATTGAAAAAGCATGCCCTGATCAAACATTCAAAATACCATCAGGAACATGTAATAAGAAAGTCAATGTGGTCAATTCTGATTTCATGTTGACTTTAACATCCGAACCCTTATCGAGCACCTCACCTGCCCCTACATCTCCCACTTTCACCCCGCTCGCAGTGGATTTGAAAGCCAAGCGCTGGATTTATCGAGCTGTTTTTGACCCCATTAGAGGTCTGAGAAGGGCCAAGCGATTTTACCTCCCCTCGCTGGCTATGTGGATATAATCTCCTAATTACTGGAAGTCTACGTGATGTTTTTCAACACAGCAATTATCTGGCTTTTTTAGTGAGTCCGTGCGTATGTATGTGCATGTGTTCCTTTCATTAAAAAGGATTTATGAAGTCGCATCTGATGGTGTGTTTTGAGACTTCGTTAATGGAATAAAACATGCCAGTGCTTCATTTATCAGATGTTTGTCATGTTTATCTTTGGCTTAATGGTACTTTTGTAAATGAGCTGTGTTCGGTCTCTTCGCTCAAACGTGTCTGTCTTGCCCATTTTCTGTTTCACTCCCTTAAGATTTGACTGTGTTTCTTTGGAATAACAAAACAAGGACTTATACTGTAATAATAAACTGCTTTAGTCTGCAATCAAAGCCTGACATCTCAGTATGAACTCAAATGATTCTCATTCAATACTTTAAAGGCCAAAGTTTCTGAGCTATACACCGTCCAAATATGTTTTATAGCTCCACACTCTTACGGTATGCAAATTGACTCATTTGCATTTATTTTAAGGGATTTTAGGAGACAAAGTTGATACTTGAACTCCATTAAGTCTTACAAATGAAAGAGCAACTTCATGTCCATAAAGTACAGTGAGTCTATTAGTTTATTTTGCAAACCAGGTCAGAACTATAAATCAAATTGTATTTTATCTAATATGCAGGTCACTTTTAGCATGACATTTGTGTCCCGCAGGTTGCCCTTTTCTCTGTAAACCAGATTTCAAATTCAAATCTCACAGACATATTTTTCATTCTTTACAAACCAGGAAACATTGTGTCTTTAATTTGTGTGTGGTTAGGGCATAAGGTCAGGGAGTCTAGCTCTGTTTCTGCCTCATTTTGTGTGCAGTAAAGAGCACAGGCTGTCCGGCTCTGTCTGTATCTGAGTCTGTACGCTGTCAAGACTTCTCTCGATCCAAGGCTGGTAATAGTACCGGCAGCTTCTCCACTGCACATTCTCTGTTTAGTCAAAGACAGCTTTCTAGATGACTATTCTGTGCTGAATAGTCATCTGGTGAGCTGGTTTTATTGGATCTAGAAAGCAACCGCTCAAAACATCCCAGCAACAGCGTAGCAGCACTAACAGCCACTCAGAATTGCCTAACCACTACCTAGCAACCACCAACAACACCCTAGCAACAGGATACCAACATAACATCTCCATCAACCTCCCAAAACACCCTAACAATCATTTAGTAACCACCAACAACACCCTAGCAACAACATACCAACATTAACAACCACACAGAATATAGCAACATCTACCTAGGGACCACCCAGAGCACCTTAGCAATAGCATACCAACACTAAAAATCACCCAGAATACCCTTACTACCACAAAACCCTAGCAACAACACAACATCTCTATCATCTACACTTAACTCCATAACAATCCCTTAGCAACCACCCAGAACTCCCTAACAATCAATTAGCAACCGCAAACAACACCCTAGCAACAGCATAGCAAAACTAACAACCACCCTGAATATAGCAACATATACATAGAATCCTAGCAACAGCATAGCAGCTCAACCACCCAAACAACACTAATAATAACCTAGAATACCCTTACAACCACTTAGCAACCACCCAAAAAACCATAGCAAACACACAATATATCTACACAACTCCACAACAACCCCTTAGCAACCACCCAAAACATCCTAGCAACAGTATAGCAAGACTAACAACTACCAAGAATGCACTAACAACTACACAGCAACCACACAGAACACCTTAGCAACAGCATAGCAGCACTAACAATCACCTCGTAGTAACCACGCAGAAAACCATAGCAACAACACATCATCTCTGTCATCTACACAAAACACCCTAACAACTGCTTAGCAACCACCCAATACACCCTAACAACTGCTTAGCAACCACCCAGAACACCCTAGCAACTACACAGCAACCATTAAGGACATCCTCGCAAAAACATGTCAGATCTGTTAACCTCACAAAACACAATGACAAGCACTTAGCAACCACCCATAACACCCTAGCAACCATCACAAAGTTGCAAGTACTGTGGTTTTCTTTACAAATTTTAAAACTGTAGTTAAATTTTCTCTCACTGTTTGTTATGACTTTGATTTTTCATTCTGCTTATGTCTAGACTGATAAATCTGGAATGGCCCAGAAAACTCCATTATCACGCATCAGAACATCTCCATTGAGTTCACCTCATTCTCTCCCATAAACACCCGTCACTATGTGCACAGAGTGGGAACAATCACCCATTGCAATAATGTCATTTGTTCTATCAAGGTGGAGATCCCTGTAATCGTGTGTAAGTCATTTGCATGGATGCAGGGATACATCCATGTAGTTTCTCACTAGACATGGCTTTCTCTTCTGGCACACTTCAGTCCTTTCCAACCAAACGAATGAGGGTCTAAATATCTTTTTTTTTCTCCGATGGGTATATCAACCATTCACTTTGTGCCTTTGTTTCTCTGTCTAGCCACCCGTCTGTCTCTCTCTCTGTCGATCTGTCTGATTCTTAGTCATTGATTTTTCTTTTCTCGAAGGCAACAAAATGTCTAAGATGAGCAACGCTTGCACTTCTGAATTTTATTAAGAAGCTGTGTTAAAGGGAATAAGTATTTTGTTGTTTATAAGGCCTGTTTCACCAAAGAAGCTTTTGGAGAATGTTTTGTTCCCCACCTATAGAGATTTACTCATTAAAGCCAGAAAGATAGAAGCAAAAAGACAAACCCAGTTCTTACATGCACCCTTTGTCCACATTTTATTAAATTCTCAGTCTTATTCAATAGCATCAGTTAACGAAGAAACAATCAATATCAGTGTGATATGCTACGGTTTTGTGTGATATCTCAAGTGTGCTTGTTTATCTATAAATCTGAAACATATTCTAGTCTCAGATCCAAACAAGAGTCAGTTATTTAGCAAGGATAGCCTAATGTAAAATGATACTTTGTTTGACGGTGCCTTATCTCCCTCGCACCCTTGAGGTCCAGATTAATTTATCGCATTGAATCTTATAAAAACATGTCCAGGTTGCATTTCATTTTTTGTCATTGTTACTTTTTTTATTATAATTAAGCATGAATAATTACTTTCCCTACAATCTCTGATAATTGTAATACATTCGGATAATAATAGAACAGGGTGATACTTATATAACCCAGACATGTTCTTGTGAGGTTTGTAAAACATATTTAAAATCTACTGGGTTACTTCCCAAGTTTTGTTTTGACCAGAAAAATACAAATGTGCAAACACTGCTTTTCTCTAATTTTATTTGCTTTAACAACAATGCTTAAAACCATAAGAATAAATCTATATCATAAAGACCTTCTGTTAGAGTCTGAATCCAAAGCCTTGTGGCTTTCGTACTCCATTTGTGCAGATTTCTAAAAGAGATGCTAGAAGATTGTCACTAATGGATATGTGGTGTTAAAGGTCTGAAGAATCACGCTTGCCCGAGTGATAACAGAAGCGGAAAAGTGACAGCGAGCAGAGAAAAACAGAATGTAAAGGTGGCTTGAGAGGACCAAACAAAGACACGCGAAGAGAAAAATGGTGAGACGAGCGAGAAAAAGAGGGTCGACACTGACTTATGGTCCAGACAAAGGCTCTAGTCATTCACCTAATTTAAGGTCGTCCTGTGCTCTGTCTAATTAACTATTTACCAGCTCATCCATCACGAGCTCTATTCAGCTACTCACAGAGACCTCTCCTCTCCAGATTAAAGGATAAATGTTTAATTACCATGGGCGTGTTTGGCTAAAAATGGTTGCTAGCTGTAGCATTCATATTCGAGTATTGTAATGAGAAAAAAAGGAAGCTGAATCACCATCAATTAATCTCCGCCTCAGAAAAGATAATGGCTAGCGCGGCTTGAAAGAGGAGTGCGGGCTCACTTGTTAGCTTAAAGCTTTCGTGTTTGCTTTGAAAGGGAGAAAGTGGTGTTTGTCTGGATATAGAGTCAGAGCTAATCCTCAGAGGGACGCTTTACTGCATGTCCACTTCTTGTCAATTACGCTGAAAGTTCCAAGGCACTGTGTTCGCTGCAATTAGCTCCTCCTCCCAGGCACTAAAATACATTTACATATGATCGTTTATGCAGAATTTAATTCAGACAAAGTTTTTGATCAAACGTACCTGCCCAGGAGGAGGGCTAATTAACACAGAAGTTTAACGTTGTGTAGAATCGAGCTGGACAGTATGATGTATACAGTGTGCAACGGAGGAAATATATATATATATATATATATATATATATATATATATATATATATATATATATATATATATATAACAAGAATATATATATATATATATATATATATACACATATATATTAGGGGTGTAATGGTACTTGTCTTTCGGTTCGGTACACATACCGAAGGAATACAGTATCTTTTTTTTTTCCAGGAAATTAAAAACATAAATGGCATTTTGACAGTCTCTGTGTGGCCTGACAGATCGCTGTGTAAACGCTAGTAAACGTTCAGAACTGTGCTGGTATAAACACAACACAAGTATTGACTCGAGCGGCCGCGATCAGCTCCGGTTCCCGTGTCTGAGCCGTGACGCGCCGCAGACTTGTGCAGAGCGGAGCGCGATTGAACGTGATCATTCCTTTCTCTGTACTACTACTTTTAAAGTGAATAAACATGAATGAACATCTCATATGTCATGTAATTGCTCAATCAGTGTTTCAAAGGCAGAAAGACATCAAAAAGACAGTGCGGAAATAAAATGTCAAGTAGCAAAATATTACACCATATACTCATTATATTTTCCTAAACCTGTTAGTAATTTTTGACCTTGGTGCACATAAAAGTCTTCCTTCAAAACATTAAAAAATATATTAAAACATTAATTAAAATGAATGTGTTTTAAACTTGTGCAGCAGCAGTATTTCTTACATGCTCACAGCAGCATGTTGTGGATGTATTGGCAGTAGCAAGTCTCAGTACTTGCTATGCTGCAGCAGCAGCAGCAGCGTAGCAGATCTACTCCGCCAAGACCAAATACATTAGCATCGTCATGTACGTTACCATGCCAATCCCTCCGAGAGTTGTCATGACAGATATATAAATATACATACTTACTATGATTTTTGTCATACCACACTTTCCTAGAGTAGGAAATATAACATTTTTACACAGAATAATAACATTTGGAACTCTGGTATTAAAAATTGCATAATGCATTTACATAAAATGTAGCATAACGGTCCAACACCATCATCCCTGTCCTCAAAGATTTAATTTCTTCCCAATTTCAAATTGAAAGTTGCTCTAGTTTCATTCCATGCTATAGCTCAAAGCATTTTAATAGTCAAAAGCTACCACGAGTGAGAAGTTATAGCAGCCGGTAACACCATTTCATACCTTTAAGCATGACCGCTAAGCTTATTTTGCCAAGAATAACTTCGGATTTAACAATATCTTCATTCTGTCATACACAACACATCCCATGTCGCTGAAAGTTTGCAAAGCATCATTAAACGGCATCTGTAAAGGTCACTCGATTGATGCGGTTTGGTCAATCTGCTGAACACAGAGCTCGTCTGATGCAATAGTATGTGAGATTACCTGAATAAATGAAGCTATTGCAGTGGATTCAGTTCATTTAGTGGGATTTGATGAGTGTCTATTGAGTCTCTCACCACGCCTTTTCACACTATGCACGATGGAATTATTTATTAATTTCTTAGGGCAAAACTGAATGTTGCATAACACAGCATTAGCCACATACAGCTTTGACAGTTTGAAGCCCACAAGATACAGGAAGCTGGTATTTTCAGTATCCTTCTTCATTTTTTTCCAATGTGTTTCCATCATTCTGGAATCCATACAATTATATAATGTGTCAAGGACAAACCCACACAAAAATTGCTTTAGCGTTTCTCTTTCATAGCTCATGAGACTTAAGTTACATATTTAGAAAATGACATTATCAGAAATGTCCCTCTTAAAATCCTCGGTACAAGTACAAGTACAAGTTGAATTCATGTTGAAATCTCATATAAATCGGATCTCATTTTGAGAAACTTGCACATTTGAGATTACTGGGGTCTTTTTCTTAAAAATCTGACAGGAGCAAAAATCATCTTGCTATTTCATCTTACCTATGAAAGACTTGTGAGAGAAGGTATTTTATTTCCTTCTGGAAAGCAAAGTGAAATGTATACATATGGGTTTTATGTTTGTTGATATCAGCGTATTATTATTTCTTCTTATAGCTGTTATTGTTCTTCATGAATGCAAACAATTTATTCTCCATCCTTTAAATCCTCAATGACTCATGCATGCTTCCCATCTATTCAATAAGATGCAGCCTTTTCCGTCTCTCCTCTTGTTGATTGTTGATAATGCAGCCATCTCAACAACTTACTCTGAGCAAAAGTGGTTCATACTTACAGGA
Source organism: Barbus barbus (assembly GCF_936440315.1). Lineage (NCBI taxonomy): Eukaryota > Metazoa > Chordata > Actinopteri > Cypriniformes > Cyprinidae > Barbus > Barbus barbus. The sequence continues at coordinate 4,715,386 of NC_136734.1, forward strand.
GATAATAATTAGACATGATCTCTCTAATAATGGCCTCCTTTATATTGCTGTCAAAAGCCAAGAGGCTGATTTGATTTTGTCTACATACAGCAATCCAAAGTAAACTGAATAACGTCATCGTGAATTATTCTTGACTCTACCTGGATACATCTTGCTTCAGTTGTTTCTACACATTAAATGCAATATTTAGCAGTCAGTTTGAGGTCAGCCGTCACTCAGAATGCTATTTGGCAGAAACATGGAAAGACCACTGACCTTGATAACTTCACTCTCCCAAAATACACAGAAAGAAAATTCAGCTGCTTTCTGTACAAGAACCAATTTGCTGCCTTGCAAACGCTCTTGATAAAAAATGACTTACAAAAAATATATATGTGCAATACTTCATAATACTTAATACATATAACATAAAAATACATATGTAAACCATACACGCACACTGATTTTTGTGTTTATATATACACATTTATTAAGTTATATAATTAAATATAATGTATATTTTCTTTTCATTTTACATGGAGAGAGAACATAAAACAAAATATGTAAACAATAATTAAATATATTTAATACAAATAATATATTAACTGGTTTACATTTTTATACATATAGCAGATAGCAACTTAGTCTTTTCCTATATTTTTTTTTTTTTTCAAATTAAAAAATAACACTTGAAAATCCAGTGCAATATCAAGCAGACTTGATTTGTTGACAATGACGCTCTCGACATTAAACCTCTGAACAAACAGACTGCACACGTCATTGCACACAATTGGAAAAATATCACCAAGTCCTACCATAATCTTTGAAATCCCAGCACTATCCAGAACACAGCTAGTCTGATTCATCCTACGTCAACCCATGCGACTTCATAACAGCTGATACCCTTTTTTCCACACCTGCGAGTACCAGATGAAGCTCTGTATCAGAGAGACCTCTCAGCAGAACGAGCCTCCCTCCAACAAAGCCACTCTGTGAGTCTGCTGCTCTCTGCCATGTATTCTGATCATCCACATCATTTGGTTGATAATAGGAGACTGGAGTGGAAATGGCTTGTTTGCTGTCTGTGTAAATATGGATGGTTCTGAAGAGGGTCTTGTTGAGAGTGACAGTCTGTGGGAAAGTTATAAGACAAAGCTTTATACTAAAACCTAACCACAATGAATTAGCGCTCCGTGTTGGAGAGCTGCAGGCTGGAACATTTTCATCACTTTTAATGCATTTTTCCACTGACTGGAAGGAAATGGAATCTTTACTGCCTTTCTGAAACCTCTTGGAGAAAAAACATCTTCAGACATTGACACAAGACACAAGCAGAACTGCAGACCCAGTAGCTACAAGCTTAAAACACACACATATCTCAATTAACAATGCCTTCTAACTGAAATGCTTCAGAACTCACTTTCTATAGACAACTAAGTTCACCAGCTTTCTGCTTTTGTATTAGGTGTTGATATATATAATCTGCTACTGACAGTGCATGATTACAACAGAATAGATGCACATTCCTCAAACTTGCACCAATAGCATTGGTGATTATGATGTCAAACCTAGTTTGTTACACCTGAAGAAGCCATATTTGATGTGAAAACAAGTGCAAATGAAAAGTGTGAGTTTTAGCAGATGGGAAGCTTTTTAAGTGGATAAATATATCATTCTGTTTATGACTCCAGACTTCTTAATGCATAAGCCAGATGGTTCATGCAGCTTTTGTATTTATTTCAGAGATTGACAACCATGTGACTATCAACTTGCTGTAGCTAATGACTACTTTGATAATTGATTAACTAATTCATATTTCTTTAAAAATCAAGTAAAAAAATCTGTATTGTAATGAAATATAGAATTTCATTTGTACAACAACGTGCAACCCGAAGTCTATAAATAACATTTATAAACAGCAGAACCATTTAAATTAATTTAAATTACTAAATTATAATGAGCTGGAAACCATTAATAAATGCACAAACATTTCTTCTTTTTGTGGAACAATTTTCTCTAGTAGACATTCCTAGTAATTTTCAGAGTTAATTACAAAGAAACAGCAAGTAACACTGAATTAAACTTGAAATTTTGAAGTTTTTACAATATGAGTAAATAGTAATCCCAGGGTTTTTTTCCCATTTAAGCAAGATAGAGGCAATGTAAACTCCATGCTATTGTTCACTCATTCTGAAATGAATCAGATCACTGTATGGTTGACTACTGTTTAAAAGGGGCAAAAGTGAGACAAACAAAGAAAACGAGAGAGGAAAAGCTTTCTGAGTGGGCTGTCTGTCGCCACTCAACACAGTCTTGCTCAAGCTTTAATTACAGGATCCACAGCAAAAACAATATCAGACGTCATTTATCATCCTCATAGCAATACCTCCACACAACACAGTACGGAAATGAAGACGCCTTATTCATTTTCTTCTCCTCCTCTCCTTCCCTCCCCAGCAAATCCATCTGCACGACTAGACTACCCCTCTTTCTCATCCTTAACGCTCTCCGTCTCACTATGATGGAATATTTAATGTGTTTTCAGTTCAATCAGGTTAGCAGAGCGAGGCGGGAGGGGCCACGGATACCCAATGGGTCCAAACAGTGAGAAGGACGAGTCCATCTGGCATCCTAAACAACATCACAACTCCTGTGAGAAAGCACACTGTGAGGATAGGCACAAGATGGTCATGCGTGAAACACTGCATAACCTTTTTTTTTCACTTGAATTCCTGCAATACCTTTTGCATTTTAGCAAAGAAAGCATCTAGAGTGCATTGCGCTTGCTGGATGAGAGTTGTGCAGTGGGCTGCTTCCATCCTTAGAGCTTTACGGATTTAGTCACTGCTGTATAGGGTGGAGCACTGCTGCTTTTCAGCACCTCCCAAAGCTTCTTGTGATCTTGCGATGTGATCTTTAGTTAGAGCTGCTCATGAGCTCACAGGTGCAAGCAAATCAAACATTGTCAATGCTTTGTTAAATCCTAATTAGACCAGGGATAATGCAGTACAAATGTGTTTCAACCATTTTCTACAGTGCCCTAATAAAGCTCTGCTGTCCTCTTTGGGTTGAAAACAGCAAAACAGGAAGCTGAACTCGGCTCTCAGTCTTTGTGTTCTTGATTTCAGAACCATGGACAGCGTCTCTCTCAATTAACCTGATGTAGAATGCTAATCAAATGTGAGACTGAATTCTTATGATAAATTTGAATAAAATAAAGTCTCAAAATGGATTTTTTATTTTACTATTTATTTTTGAGATGACACTATATTTGTATAAGATATTCATATGCATTTCAGATATGAGCTGAACATACTCCTTTTTAGTTACATGTGCTCAATTCTAATGACTAAAGTCATCATATTCATCAACATCGTGTGCATTCTCCTTTACAGGAATGCACACACAAAGGCTATCAATTATTGTTATTTTTTAATATCTTTTTATTTTTTTAAATAAATAAAAATTCTAACTTTTTCATCTTTAATTTATTCCCTTTGTTTTACTATAGGATACAGATGAGGAAAACGCTGTGTATGTAATATTAGCATCCCTTTCTTCAGATACTGGTAATATAAGGCAAAATGTTCAAATATATTTCTCATTTGAACACTGTATAATAAATTAAATCAAACAACAACCGCATAAACAGAACTAAACGCGCAACTATCAATTAACAACAACAACTATTTACAATCCTTATAAGCTCCCATTCATTGTCCAGGCCTGGGTAATTAAATATTCAGGCTTAAAAGCCAATGGCCACTCCCCCGAACACCATATGCGAATAAGTAGACAGGACCGCGGATGATACAACTCAGATTGACTTCAACTGGTCTACTTGACAAAACACATGGGTATATCTGAAACCTCCCTATATTAAGTGTCTAAAATAACACGCATATTTAAAATTGATAAGAAACAATGAAAGTTAAAACCGTTTACTTCCATTTTCTCTCTGTATCAACAACGGGAACAGTCTCGCCTCCGTTAGGAAACTACTAACCCACCTCGACCGTGAGCAAAGTACCCTGCGTAAACCTACTCAAATACTCAAGCTCGCGCAACACCCCTGGAACGAGTTGAGAAACACGTTTAAGCTCGTGCCAAGCCAAAGCAATTGTGATTCTTACTGACTGACTGTTTTCCGCGGGACAGACTGTCTGTTTGCGACGCGTCAAACTAGAACGCGTTTGTCGCGAAGTGTACGGCTGCATGAAATTATGGTTTTTAGGAACAGTTCTGAATATATGACCAAACCGATTGTGTGCGATATGTACCTGGAATCAAGCACATAACACCTTTAACATCCGTGACAGACATTTGGGGATGCGCGTTGCGTATAGATGCGGCAGTTAAACTATGTATAATAAATAAACAACAACGAATTCAACAAATATAACTTTTTAAAATAATTTCCATGACTTACCCTCAGCAATTAAAGTCGTCATGTTTTACGAATAATTCCAGTAAACGAGTAATCCCAGAAAGAGGTCCCCTTTGGTCTGGAGAAGATGGTGTTTTCCTCGCTGTGGTAAATTTTAATAATTTGCGTACCTCACGGAAGATGAACCACCATCATCGCTGCTGTTCAAACTTTACCCGACGGTCGCCTTACAGGCGCGGGACGGAGAGCAGCGTCTCCCGGTGGTTCCTCTCTCAGTCATTTGGGCAGAGGCACAATCACAGTAACATCCAAACTCAAAGATATACTGCTTACTGCCGACTGCTGAGAGCGGGCGAAAGTCTCACTGGAAGGGGGAGAAACTACTGGCGGGATGAATCCAAATCGGCTGTACGCCACATTTCCGGTGAAAGCAGAAGTATTCCAACGATCCGAGTCGGTGTCCGTGCAGCCGCGCGAGAGGAACGGGAAGAGGCTGTGGCGCCGCGCGCGTAAGAGAGAGAGAGTGATGGGTGTGTGGGTGTGGGTGTGTGTGCAGAGAGAGAGAGAGAGAGGGGGGGGGGGGGGGGGGGGGGGGGATTTAGAGATAAATATACGGGTAATTTTTTTTTAACACATCAACACAAATTATGTAAGATTCCAATGACAACAATTACATGGAAAAGTCCCCAATTTGTGTCTTTTTTATTACTTTGCATTAAAATGTCTCAATTTAGCTTGAATTGTTACAATGCAGTCAATTAACATGCATTATTTATGTAGAATGTTTAGAAAGTACTTTAGAATTATTGAAATTCCCTTACGTTTCATGGAACGATCCATATATTGATAAAGTTTTTATCACAAGATCTTAGGATTCTATTGTTTTTATATTTCTGCATCTTTTTTGTTCAGTACATATATTTGACCTCTCTTAAACTGTTATTTCACAATACTGTACCCTGACAATCATAAAAATAAAGCCATAATTGAACCGAATATAAACAAACAAACAAATGACAGAAAGGGAAAAGGGTATTGTGGGGTTGCTCAGGGAAAGATAGAGAGAGACAGAGAGAGAGAGATGAATGTTTTATAGCACAGGAGCAGGAATAGAGCACTAATGAATCTTTTATAGATTTCAGATGCTTTGACGTGCACAGAATCCATTTGTATAAAACTAAGGCATTCCTGCACATAAATACACACAGAATTATAAAAACAGAGGCCTGAGGACATGTAAACTTTTAGAAATTGCAGCTGCATGCATTTGACCTACACATATTTGACCGACGCCATACAATCTCCATAATATAACAGGTATAGAAACAAAAAACAAATACCAACACATTCCCTTGCCTTCAATTAACACACTGCTTCTCCATGAATCAACTGTCTCTGTTGGAGAAATGTAGAGGCAGGATAATTGTTTCTGTGATACATGAGATGTTCAAATGAGAAAGACATTCGGGTTTGATGACTTTGAAGGCTTCTCATGTGACAATTACAAAAAGATCCAACCATATCCATCTGTTTTCTCACCTCACAGACTAATGATGTGAATTATCCACCGATTAGACATGAAATAATACAATTCAACATGTTAGAAGTGCAAAACAATAAATTGCTTAAGATTCATCCAAAAGATTCACTTGTGCATTTCTCCTTGGGTAAAGTACTGCAAAGCACTGTAAACATATGGCTTATATAAAGCATTTTTTGTTGTTGTTTTTAATAACAACAATACAAGATTTAGAAAAGAAAACTAAATGAATGATAATGAACATTGGAATCTTAATAATTAAAAGAGGAGCTCAGACTTTCTGCAAAACATTTCCTTTTGGGTTCCCCAAGATGAGAGCGAGTATTTCTGAGTAGTTCTTTCATTTCAGGTGAACTTTTCCTTTAACAGTGCACAAAGCATTTCATTCAGTTGGTAGTTGTTTAACATCTGCATGCATTCATTTATATGTGGCTCCTATCATGCAATAGTGTAGCATCCAACTAATTTAGTCTATATTCATTACCTTGAGAATTCTCCCAAGGTGTTTGTGCTGCATTTGAGATAGTGCTTTAATACTGAGCAATAATTGAGCCTGTGGCTACCAACCAAAATTAATGCTGGAGTGTAATATGGAGTCACAGAACGTGGACGCTTTACAATATGTGAACTTGAACAGTAGATGAAATTAGCATGTTAATTCACACACACAAAAAAAAGTTAGCAAGGATATTTTATGGGGGCAGAAGACGCCCCCCAGTGACCACAACAGATGGAGAAGTCAGTTTTGGATGCTGATTCTCTCTGACTTATTGTGTGTGGTGATACATGTCCTATAGTGGGCATGTTGTCACACTATATAAAACAGTGGGAACCTTCTTTTAAATGACAAAGATGTGAAAGAGATGCCTTTGAAATATGACACACTGCCTTAAAAATATGTGACCCTGAACCACAAAACCAGTCTTAAGTCACTGGGGTATATTTGTAGCAATAGCCAAAAATACATTGTATGGGTCAAATTTATCAATTTTTCTTTTATGCCAAAACTCATTAGGATATTAAGTAAAGATCATGTTCCATGAAGATATTTTGTAAATTTCTTAGCATATATATATATATATATATATATATATATATAAACTTCATTTTTGATTAGTAATATGCATTGCTAAGAAGTTCATTTGGACTAATTTAAAGGCGATTTTCTCAATATTTAGATTTTTTTTGCACCCTCAGATTCCAGATTTTTCAAATAGTTGTATCTCGGCCAAATATTATCTGATCCTAACAAACCATACATCAATGGAAAACGTATTTATTCAGCTTATTTATATGTATAAATCTCAGTTTCAAACAATTGACACTTAAGACTGGTTTTGTGGTCCATGGTCACATATAATCTTTAAAAATATCTGTAACTAAAATTATGAGTGACTTCGCTACACTGAAAATGATTTGTTTGTGAAACAATTTTCACTCAGAAATTGATAGTAGACATAACTAACAATTACAACGAAACCCCAATTTTGAAGTAGAAAATAAAAAAATAAACAATTATTAAAACATTTACAAAAATAGCATACAACAATATGAAACTACTTAAATAAATTGTATAAAACAGCAGCATGTAAGGTGCCTGAGACAACTTGCCCCAGGTTCATATTTCTGAAAAATATTTAAATATTTATTATATACATTGTCCTGAGAACAAAGAACAAAGTTCAAACTCTTCTACAGTCATCCTTCATTATTTATTGACTCTTGCCTGACTGTATGTCATTATGGCTTTGTTACAATCACTAATGTACTAACTAGAAAATGATCATAATCTTGAAATGTTAAATTGTGACATAGAAAAAAAAATTATGAATGGGACTGTTTTGAATTAAGTGATGATTGTAATTAAGAAAACTTCCTGTTGTGACAACTAGCCAGGTCTCCCCTTGAGAGAATAATTGAACCCTCATACTGCAGAAAGGATTTTGAAAAGAGCATCAAATATGCACTTCTTTCTAAATGACTTCTTAAAGATTGTTTTAAATGCAAACATAAATTATGATGGCCATGATTTCAAACTAATCCCCTATCAAGTCTTAAAGAACTGAAATGATAGAGCGGTTTTAAGAGGACAGAGAGAGAGCTTTCACGCTGGGAGCTGCTTTTAACTATTTCCATCACCCATGTCCAGAGCTTCCTGCAGGCTGTTAGATTTATGTCAAATCACGAATCAAATTGTGTTAGTTAGAGATCAGCCTGCATGCTGACATGTGAAGGAATAAGGGTCGGTCAATATTTGCTCTGTGAATCAGGCAGTTTGAGTGCATCTGAAGCTCACATGCTGCTTTTGTGAAAAAAAAAAAAAAAATTGCAATTTTAAATCATATCACATGATACATATAATATAAAAAAATCTAATACATTACACAAGGCTGTATAGAACTTGTTCTCTAGAATAGAACAACTGAAAGAATGATAGAATAATAGAACAACATACAGACGATAGATAGAACGAGGGACAAAAAGAATGATAGAAAGACTGAATAGCAGGCAGACAAAATTATAAAATAACAGACCAACAGGCAGAATGATAGAACAACAGACAGAGAAAACATAATGATAGAATAATAGAACAACGGACAGACAGACAGAATTAATGAATGACAGAACTACAGACAGAGACAGAATGATAGAATGACAGACAGAAAGACACAATGATAGAATGACAGAGACAGAATGATAGAACAACGTACAGACAGAACAACAACAGACAGAGAAGACAGAATGACAGACAGAAAGAATGACAGAATAACAGGCATACAGACAGATTGGCAGAACAACAGACAGAGACAGAATTATAGAATGACAGAGACAGAATGATCAACAACATACAGGCAGACAGAATGACAGAATAATAAAACAACATACAGACAGAAAAATAGAACAACAGACAGAATGACAGAACAACAGACAGTGAAGACAATGATAGAATGACAGAACGACAGACCCACAGAATGGAAGAATGACACACAGAAAAAGAGAACCAAATACAGAAAGAATGACAGAGCAACAGAAGAACAGACAGTGAAGACAATGATAGAATAATAGAACAACAGGCAGACAGAATGACAGACAGACGTACAGAGACATAATTATAGAATAGCAGACAGATAGACAGAATGATAGAAAGAACGATAGACAGATAGAATGATAGAAAGACTGAATGAGAGACAGACAAGATAGATGAATGAATGATAGAACAAAAGACAGACAGATAGAGTAATAGAACAACAAACAGAGAGAGAAGATAGAATGAAAGAATGACAGACAGAATGACCGAACAACAGACAGAGAAGAAAGAATGATAGAACGACAGACAGATTGGCAGAACAACAGACAGAGACAGAATGATAGAACGACAGAGACAGAATGATCAACAACATACAGGCAGACAGAATGACAGAATAATAAAACAACATACAGACAGAAAAATAGAACAACAGACAGGATGACAGAACAACAGACAGTGAAGACAAAATGATAGAATGATAGAACAACAGGCAGACAGAATTATAAAATGACAGACAGAATAACAGACATACAGACAGAATGACAGAACAACAGACAGAGACAAAGACAAAATGATAGAACGACAGAGACAGAATGATAAACAACATACAGGCAGAGAGAATAATAAAACAACATAAAGACAGAATGACAGAACAACAGACAGTGAAGACATAATGATAGAATGATAGAACGACAGACAAACAGAAAATACAGAACAAAATAGAAGACATAATGACAGAATAATAGAACAACAGACAGAGAAGATAGAATGACACAACAATAAAATGACGGAGGGACAGACAGAAAGACAGACAGAAGGACAGAGACAGAATCATAGAATAACAGACAGAGAAAAATAGAATGACAGAACGTCAAAACAACAAACAGTGAAGACATAGTGATAGAATGATAGAACAACAGGCTGACAGAATGATAAAATGAAAGACAAGACAGATAAACAGAAAGATGGACAGACAGATAGAATGATAGAATAATAGACTAACAGACAGACAGAACAAGAGACAGACAGACAAATGAACGGAAGAATGATAGAACAAAAGACAGACAGACAGAATGATAAAATAACAACTGACAGACAGACAGTCAGAATGACAGACAGGCAGATGGACTGATAGAAGGATAGACTGATAAGACAGGCAGATTATGTTTTATTGTTCTTTTTGTTGATAATGCAGGTTGCTGTCAATAATAGCTCTGATTCTGTCATGCTGACTCTGACATATTTTAAGCAGGCCATTCTTTAAAAAGCTCTTACAGCAACACACACTCATGTGACAGGAAACGCCGGATCAATCGTGAGCGTTTCTGTAATAATTACAGGCTCCGTTCCTCCACTGCAATCCCGTTCATTTAACAAGCATTTCCACACAATCAGACGAGACGATCCCTTCCCCCATCATTTGTCTACATGTCACAGATCCGCTGCTGTCACAGCTTACTGTGCGCTGTGACCTCTGCTCTAAGTCCATGACCAGATATACATCCTCCTGCACGGTGACACCGTTACCATTAAAAGCTTGTGACAGCTCATTCTCCTCAGTGGCCTAGAAAGACAATATCCATGATGGAACTGCCCCGTGTCGCTGTCCAAAACTCATTAACACATTGGAATAAAGACAATGTAGACTTGTTCACATTAAGTTGAAATTACACCGCCCCGGTCTTCCACTCTCTCCTTTTAATTTTGTCTTTTAATTAGATTTTCAATTGCTGCTGTATAAATTAGCTTACCTTGAGAAAAATGGCCTGCCTTCGTCCACTGCATGCTTCAAAAGTTCTTTATAATGAACTAAGTATCAAACAGATTGGAAACTTTGTATTCTTCATATACTCCAGGGGCCGACTGCACCAACTGTGTGTAAATTGCAACTTAACTTAGTTGTAACACGAAGTTACAACTTATGCACTACTAAAAATGCGTGTTAACTAAATATTTACATAGGCCTCCAACCAGGAGTAATGGTTGGAATAAAACAGCAGATTGATTGATTTCCATCAATAAGCTCATGTTTCACTTGACGGATTTCAAACCTTCAGACATATATGGTGATATTGACTTTTACACTCATTTGCATTTTAAGAGAGAGAACATTATGGGAATAAATGACTTGTTAGGGGCTTTTCAACATGAACCCCATCTAAACAGCACTGTGTGCATCGCTCCATGTTGTGCATGTCAAATGAAATCAGTCATAATAAATGCATTTTCTTTAGATGTTCTATCAGAATTCACTTTTTTCTCCTTATTTATTATGATTACATATAACAACTTCTTTTTTTGTTAGTCATGTAGGGCAACAAAAAAAATCTGCATTATTCTAATTGTTCTGTATTATTATATGTTCTTATAAATCACTTTGTAACTTTGTTTTGAAAGGTGCTATATATATAAACCGACCTTAATAAGATAAAGTGAACTGAAATTCATGCTATTTCAAAATAAATAAATAAAATTGCTCACAAATTTGTAAAGCAGCTAGTGGATCATTAAAATGTGTCTATATTCTGCCTTTAAGGACAAATAGACAACTAGCTAGCAGTGTTGACTTTACATTCCAATTTTACTATATATATATATATATATATATATACAGTGGTGTGAAAAATTGTTGGCCCCCTTCCTGATTTTTTATTTTATTGCATGTTTGTCACACTTTAATGTTTCAGATCATCAAACAAATTTAAATATTAATCAAAGATAGCACAAGTAAACACAGCATGCAGTTTTTGAATGAAGTTTTTTATTATGAAGGGAACACAAAATCCAAACCCACATGGCCCTGTGTGAAAAAGTGCTTGCCCCCTAAACCTAATAACTGGTTGGGCCACCCTTAGCAGCAACAACTACAATCAAGTGTTTGCAATAACTTGCAATGAGTCTGTTACAGCGCTGTGGAGGAATTTTGGCCCACTCATCTTGTCAGAATTGTTGTAATTCAGCCACATTGGAGGATTTTCGAGCATGAACCTCCTTTTTAAGGTCATGCCACAGCATCTCAATAGGATTCAGGTCAGGACTTTGACTAGGCCACTCCAAAGTCTTCATTTTGTTTTTCTTCAGCCATTCAGAGGTGAATTTGCTGGTGTGTTTTGGATCATTGTCCTGCTGCAGAACCCAAGTTCGCTTCAGCTTGAGGTCACGAACAGATGGCCGGACATTGTCCTTCAGGATTTTTTGGTAGACTGCTGAATTCATGGTTCCATTTATCACAGCAAGTCTTCCAGGTCCTGAAGCAGCAAAACAGCCCCAGACCATCACACTACCACCACCATATTTTACTGTTGGTATGATGTTCTTTTTCTGAAATGCTGTGTTACTTTTACGCCAGATGTAATGGGACACACACCTTCCAAAAAGTTCCACTTTTGTCTCGTCAGTTCACAGAGTATTTCCAATACTCTCATCAAAATGTTTTCTGGCAAAACTGAGACGAGCCTTTATGTTCTTTTTGCTCAGCAGCGGTTTTCGTCTTGGAACTTTGCCAAGCAGACCATTTTTGCCCAGTTTCTTTCTTACGGTGGAGTCATGAACACTGACCTTAACTGTTCTTTAGATGTTGTTGTGGGGTCTTTTGTGACCTCTTGGATGAGTCGTCGCTGCGCTCTTGGGGTAATTTTGGTCGGCCGGCCACTCCTGGGAAGGTTCACAACTGTTCCATGTTTTCTCTATTTGTGGATAATGGCTCTCACTGTGGTTCGCTGGAGTCCCAAAGCTTTAGAAATGGCTTTATAACCTTTTCCAGACTGATAGAGCTCAATTATTTTCTCTCTCATTTGTTCCTGAATTTCTTTGGATCTCAACATGATGTGTAGCTTTTGAGGATCTTTTGGTCTACTTCACTTTGTCAGGCATGACCTATTTAAGTGATTTCTTGATTGCGAACAGGTGTGGCAGTAATCAGGCCTGGGTGTGGCTAGAGAAACTGTACTCAGGTGTGATAAACCACAGTTATGTTTTAACCGGGGGGGGGGGGGGGGGGGGGGGGGGGGGTGGTTGGTTTCACACAGGGCCATGTGGGTTTGGATTTTGTTTTCCCTTCATCAAAAAACCCTTCATTTGAAAACTGCATGCTGTGTTTACTTGTGTTATCTTTGATTAATATTTAAATTTGTTTGATGATCTGAAACATTAAAGTGTGACAAACATGCAATAAAATAAAAAATCAAGAAGGGGGCCAACACTTTTTCACACCACTGTATATATATATTACTGATATTGGTCTGATTTCACAGATACTTGGTAATATAATAAGATCATGTATTATTACCTATTAATTCAAGCAGAATATAAAGAAACGAAAAGAAAAGAAAAGAAAAGAAAAGAAAAGAAAAGAAAAGAAAAGAAAAGAAAAGAAAAGAAAAAGAAAAAGAAAAGTCATTCATCAAATTTGTATCTGGCAAAATAAAAATAATAATAGACCTACTAATAAAATTGATAATCACAATAAGAACATAGAAAGGGTTAGAGTGACTTTAACAGTGACTTTAAAAATATGTTTTTCAGACTTAAAACAAAGTATTCAAAGAATATTCAACTATAATGAGTTCATTTTATTATTATTATTTATTTTTTTTTTTTTTTTTACTTTTCTATTTTATGTGAGAGAAATCAATCCAAGAAATTGCTGCCTCGCTGTAATTGTATCACATACAGTTTTCCTAGAATTAGTGCATAAATCTTCAGACTGAGAAAAGGATCTTTTTAAAGGTAAAATAAGGTCTAGTTTTTCATCTGGGATTATTCTGACATCTCAGGATTTAGAATAAAGAGTAACTGAGGACAACCCCCCCCCCCCCCCACCTCCTTCCTCTATCTACCTTCTGTCTTGTTTATTCATCCTTTCTCTTTCTCTTTCTCTTCTCGGATTATTCTGCTCTCCAGTATTTCTATCCATCAGATCTCTAAGAGCAGATTTAGATTCATTTAAATGTTTAGGGCTGTCACTCCAATGCATTAATTCAGTTTGATTAATTATACAAAAAAAATAATGCAATTAAAAAATTAGTGCAATTAATCACGCCCCCTGACCCATACATAAATTCTGTAATAAGGGTTTTTCTAACCACAGAAGCAATTCAAGCTTGAATGCTTGATGCAATGGCCAAAGACCAACATGACTACACTGACTATTATGAAAAACAAGAATCCCTGCTGCCTCCTGCTTTTGCAAACAGTAAAAACACAACAACATGTCTTGATTCAGTCATAATGAAATGTGCGGTGACAAAAGAAATGCTTATCAAATCTTTTCCATCACAGAAACAACCTGCATTTGGTTGCAGGTGGAAAATTATAGCTCTATACATGAGACTGCAACACAGAATTATGATTTCAGCTGCCGTCATTAAATACACAACAATGCAAATAACACACAGAAGACAAACCTATAAATATGCACAACAGAGTGTTTTTGTAGACTAAAAAATGGATGATACAAGGTATCAACAACACAATTGTCACAAATATTTGATTGCCAGGATACTTTATACTTATTTGTGCAGCATGCAATTTCTGTGGCATTAGCGGCACCAAACAAAGCTACAAAATAATGACTGTTTCCAAACAGGTCCCACTGAGATGAATGAAATGTTAAGTAAATGCTGGGATTCTCCAGGTCATACACCTCCTTGACTGAACCACTCAAACAAATACAGCAATGATAAAAGCACCACAATTTCAGCCTTTCCAGGAAATTGTTTCTGCGTATTAAGCAAACAGACAATGGGTAAAAAAATACACTGAGCTCAGAGTTTTAAAAGCTGTTACATATTTTATATTATGTGATCTATGCTGTACCAATATTTCTTCATTTGTATTGTATTTCCCTGTGGATAGAGCTTCTTGGAGTCGGTGTTGGTCCAGATAAAGGACAAGATGAATGTAACAACAATGTACACACAGTTTCCTTCATTGTGATTAATGTCTTTCTGCAGTCTTCTGGCACTGTCTATGAATATGGAACACGTTTGTGTCTCATTGCTCATTTTTAAGCATTAGAGGTATAAATCATATTGTTTTTGTTTGTATGACCATGTTTGATAAACTATTATCGAACAAACAGTTAACCTGGCATTACACATAGTTTTAAACATATTAAATGGCCTTTTCACTGCTTAAAATGATGGTTTTGCCCTGTCTTGACTTTTTTCTTTTTGAAAACGAATGAATGAATTAAAAAAATAAAACAGTTAAAATCATACATCATATATTTGTTGAATTGATATTCAGTTTACCACAATACAAACATTTACTACCTCTTTAAAGAAGCCAATAATATTGTCCTGGTCATTAAAAAGTGTGGTAACACTTTAGAATAGGGAACACTTATTCACTATTAACTATGACCTTTCCCTCAATAATTTCCTAATTTGTTGCTTATTAATAGTTTGTAAGGTAGTTGTTAAGTTTAGGTATTGGGTAGGATTAGGGATGTAGAATAAGGTCATGCAGAACAAGGCATGAATATGTGCTTAATTACTAATAAATGGCTAATATTATTGTAATATGCATGCATGCATGCATGCATGCAAAAAAAATCATCATTTACAAAATATGTTTTTTTGTGCCATGTACTCTATTATGTCAAAACATCATACAGCTCAGATAGTCATGTGTCATATGTTTTTTTGAAAGGTCTCATCAAGTGGAATAAAACATGCATAATTGTTTGGGGTTTTGAATAAAATGTTGCAAGTTTTTGTATAAGAAGTCACACCCAGACACATATGAAAATAATATATTGATGTCACCATTTTACTTGTAACTTCATAAAACATGCTCAGATTGTTGAAAAATTCTTTATATATTTTAGCCATTATTTAGAGCAGATTCTCCTTATTAAAAATAGCCCAAAATCTGCACAGGCGGCATATACCTTAGCAAAAACCTAAGGTAGCTGTCATGTGTTGCAATTTTGCTCGGAACTTCATGAAACGTGCATATATCATAGAAAATGGCATGCAATTATTTGCAGAAAAAGAGCCCAAACTCACCATAATATAAAGATAGCACTCATAGAGCTATAACACATAAAAAGGAATTAGGACATGTAGCTTAGCAAAAAAAAAAAAAAAAAGAGGTTGCAGTCCTGTGGCGTCTTAGCTCGTAACTTCTAGAAACATGCATAGATCTTGAAAAACCACACCTCTAAAACAAAATAAAATGAAAACTGAAAACAAAAATACTAATGAATTTAAGATATTAATAAATAAACAAATCATACTAAAATATCTATATAATACTATGTCATACTACAATTGAATAATACGATAATCATTGCAATTATTTAATTTGTTTTGCACTGCAAAGCAGATTTTGAGAGATTTTAGTTTTATTAGTAGAAGTATTTGAACAAATATATATTTATATAAATATTTAAAAAACACTATAAAAGTTGTATGTACAAAACATGTATAGAAATATAGAAATATTTAAAAAATAAAAGTATATAATATGGTTTTATGTGTACAAATAATAAAACATAATATTATTATTTTACCCTAAATATATTTTTCCCAATTCATTTTTTCACCCAGGTTACTATGAAAGAAAATATATTACAAAACAATAAACAATAATTTATCTGAATAATAAATTCAATTATGATAATTTAAAAAAAGGAAATTAATTTTAAAAAATTAAGCATTTACTCCCAAACTAGGTTTTCCTATTAGCTGAGAGCTTAATTTAAATTTAAAGAGTTTAAATTTAAATTTGCAATAGTTAAAATATATGTATATAACAATTTAGATAAGATATTTCGATATTCATTCATTGCTGCCCCTCGAAGTAGTCTAGCCAGGTCTTGAATACACATTGTGTTTTTTAAACTTCTTCGATGTCACTGTCCAGCTGGGTGACCCATGACAAACCTAATGCTTTAAATTGGCTTTGTATTCGTCTGATTTCACGATGCCATGCACACATTCATGTCATCCAATGCCAGAGGCAGCACAACAATCCAAAGACATCAGTGAACTTTCCTCCTCATTGGCACTCGGAAAAGAGTTCTATTCTAGCTTTCCTTTGGCGACAATCTTGTGTCTGACTCCCTAAGATAATTCTCTTTTCTGCTCTCTTCTTCACTGTTTACTGCTGGACACCCAGTGACACATGAAAAGAAAATGACTTTTCTTTGGACAGGATTGAATGAGTGAAGGAGTGTTACAGCGACTGAAGATGAGTTCAGTTCTGAAAGTAAAGCTCAATTACTCGTTTGAAATCAACACATTTCTGCTGCCTCTTTTAAAAAAGTCAGTGATATTGTTCTGGTCATTTTAAAATGTATTTGTGGAACTAAACTTAAATGCAAGTTAGAAATGTTGCCTTAGCAACTAATTGATTTAAACTTATTTTAAGTCAAAGTACTAACCACAAAGAATAAATAAAACAAGTAAAACAAACTAAAATTAAAATGGAAACTGCAAACAAAAATAAAAGTTACATTGAAATATTAATAAATAGTACATAAATAATACTCAAATTAATAATCATTGCAGATATTCTCATTTTATGCACTGCAAACTAAAGATATCTAACCCTAACAGATATTGAGAGATTTCAGTTTTATTTGTCAAAATATTTGTACAAATATTTAAAAAAATAACAATAAAATAGTTTCATTTATTTTAAAAAATATTTATAGAAATAAAATAATATTTTATAATAAAACGCATAAATACAGTTTTAAATACAGCATATTTATTTATAGCATCCGATTAGCAACATTGAAAAAAATAAAAAATAAATAAAAAAAATTACATACATTGTTGTTTAAACAAACAGTACAGACCCTTTAAAGTTTCAGCTCTTTTTATTCTCCATGACTGCAGTTTAACTCTTCAAATCATGACAATCCTATTGACAGTCAATCATCTGTCAGTAAGAGGCTCTGTTTATCCGTACATGCCAAATGTCAGTTGGCTTTTCAAGAACATAATGTACTGCAGCAAAAATCATATTTACACACGCACTGTACTTCCGACATGTGCGGTGCTGTTACTGATTGTTATATAACTCTTTTGTTTTCCAGCTCCGTCTTCCAGCACGAAAGCCTAAAGCTTCTTAGCATGTAATACAAAGCGTGTATGAATATATACAGTAATTGGGGTGCTAAGCGGATGTTTCGATTACATTAGGACACTTAAAAGTGAAATTCGTACATGCTAAAACCCATCTAATTCTATGAAAATGATGTTGGGTCAGAGAAGCTCTTGCCTTTCTTTATATAAGACGTTGCTTTAAGGTCACCGGGGATTGCTTCAGGATTGTATGATTACATCTGAGAACAACAAGCAGAGAGCTGAAGAACACAGCATGTGTGTTTACATGGAGACATTGGAATCTGTACTAAGCCTCTTATAACCAGCAAATGGCTGAGTGAAAATGTGAGCGTAATGTCAAGTGTCAAATCGAAATAATATCTGAATATCCTTCTCAGCAGCAGCTCAACAATGCAAATTTAATAAAGTTTAATGTCCAGAGAGATGTACCAATTCCGCCTGTACCAGAAGTAATTTGAAGTCTTCAAGACAATAGACTCATTGCGTGATGCAGTCATATAAAGATGAATGGAACATTATAAAATGCAACCATATAGCCTCTATTAATCAGCTTTTCTCCTATTTTACTGATAGCATTAATGCAAGGCAAAATAAATTCAGAACGTTTTATTTTTCTGCAGCATCAGACTGAGTAGCCCGGCTCACTGTGAAACCCCACGGTTCCAACATCATGAAGAATAGACTTTTATGTATTACTTGATTAAATTATTAAATTACTTAATCTAACTAACCTGTTAAGATCATATTCAATTAATATTTCACCCCAAAAGCAACAAATAAGAGATTATATAAGGAAAAGCCTATTTTGGAACTATCAAGAGGCTTTGTATAAAAATATATAAAAATGTATTTTGCATTGCATAAAAATATAAAACTATTATTATTTATAATAGTAAATACAATCACCATCATCATAAAAAATAATATATTTAACTATAAATTTATATTGAGGTATATTTATTTATACTGTATTTCATATTACAGTAATCAGAAACTAATGCAAATCACCACTGAGACTTCTTTTATTTTGGGTTTTGGATGAAATGTGACCTTAGCAAGTTTTTATGAGTTCCACCCAGTTTGACTTTAAAAGTTTCAGAAATATATTTTTACTCTTTGCTTTCATTTGGTGTCTTACTCTAGGGTACAAAGATAGTGGTCAGCTGAAGTGTCCCAGGATAAATATAAGCTAGGGTTT
This sequence comes from Barbus barbus, assembly GCF_936440315.1. Lineage (NCBI taxonomy): Eukaryota > Metazoa > Chordata > Actinopteri > Cypriniformes > Cyprinidae > Barbus > Barbus barbus. The sequence goes on from NC_136734.1 coordinate 4,734,601, forward strand.
TCTCATCTGGGAGCTACCTACCCCGAAAATGACTGCGCGACTATTGACTATTATATTATTGAAAATGACTATTATCTAAACTGCGCGACTGCAGGCATTGTACCCCTGTGCTCATGTAATCTAAACCCCCCTGATAGTAAAACTCTAAAAAACAAAGATAACTGACACCAACAGTCAGCATAAGGCTCAGAGAGACGCTCCACTGCTTTACCCACAGAGCGCTTCTATGTCTAACTCACAGCAGAGGAAGATGGACCTGCCAGAGGATAACCTCTTTAAAGTGTCCATTAAGATGCCTCCATTAATCTCTAAGCAGCCAGTGATGAACGGAGCGCGGGTGTGACAGCGCTGCCCTTCACTCTGCCCACTGTCATATATTTCTTTTTCAAACACAACAGCAGGAAAGAAAACATTCTGTGCTGCCACTTCCTGTTCTGGATGCATGCTAGGATCATCATTATATTCTCAAAATAAGAGATAAGCATGCCCTTTGACCCTTCAGTCATGGGAAATATTTCAAATATTCATAATAATTTTTTGTCACTCCATTTTAGACTTTATTTTTAATGAGGTTTACAATACTGCTAGGTTTAACAAGACTTGGTTATTAATGTAAAATAAAACAAAAAAAAAATTGTATTATGAGAATATAAAAACTATTCAAACTACATTCAAGGCCAAACCTCAGAAGAAATTATGCACATGGTGATTTTCCCACCATATTAAAAAGATTACTCTGAAAATTGTTTACTATAATATAAATAAATATGTGCAGATGTTGTGTTTTGTATTATATCATCTTATCGTAAAGCACTTTATTTTAAAGGTGCCATATAAATACTATAAATAAATATCAGCTATCAGTGAGAACTGATAGCTACTTTTGAATGGTCGTGAATGGAAAAGATGCTTTTGACCCCTTGGCTACACTCCAAGCATGTCAAATACAGAATATCAGGTGATCACGAAAGAGGTCATTTACATAACTTCCAAAAAAAAAAAAAAAAAACTTACAGGTTCATTAGACAAGAGAGCCTATTTAATTCTCAGGGTCAGAAAGAGTTTGGAAAATGGTCATGTAAAACTAATTATCACCAATTTTGCTGTAAGAAATCTTGACCTGGACTTTGGGGAACAGAATTAAGTGGAGTTTAGATTATGTTCTCTTTTATTGTGGGTGGTGATTGGATGAACAAAAGAAATGTCCTGACAACTGAACGGTGAGAACAAGCAATGCTGAAGGTTAAGTATACACGCATGTCTAGACACAATATGGCAGCCTATTTATGAGTCAAATATTGAATGTGCTTACTGACCAGCAGCGCAGAAGTCTGACTGGACCCCTCGCAGAATCCCCGTCAAACCCTCTTCCGCTTAATTGCCTGGGGTGTGTATCTCAGTGAGCTCCATGGGACTGATCCGTACAGATTCCTCCAAATGTCAACCAGAGCCCCACAGACTCGTAAGAGAAGTCCAATTAATACTAGCTCAGTGGAGCTACATTATTTATTTAGCACTTAAGAGGAGGAGGAGGAGAGAAAGAGAAGAAGATCAATGAAGGTTTGGAACTTAATTACCGCTTTCACTCGACAGGCCTCTTTCAAAGTGGCATAATCCCTCTCCTGTCTGCGGTGGGTCTGAACACGCTTAAACCGCTATGAGCAAGAATTATTGAGATCACGCTCAAGAGTGTGTTTGGCATATTTAATTAACATTTATAATAATACTATACAGCTTTTCTTGAAGCCTGTATAGTCTTTACACTGCAAACATTTTCTCTTACAGTATTTTGTCTTGTTTTCCAGTAAAAATATATGAATAGCTAAGATTTTGTTTTTTTTTACAAAATATGTAGAATTATGTTTATTTTTCTTGCCTAGATGACAAATAAATAAAATGAAAAATGGCTTTTTATTCCCTTAAATTATATTTTTCCCTTTTTTATGTTTATTATTGAAGTGTTGTTGTTGTATGCATTTGTCAATTTTATTTAATTTCTGTATTTTCTTAAATGGGTGTGTATAGAGTATTTACAGAGTGTTAACTTTTAGTTTTAGGTACTTTTTCTTATTTGTAAGTCGCTTTGGATAAAAGCGTCTGCTAAATGACTAAAAGTAAAGTAAAAGTAAAGTAAATAGTTTTTGGCCTTGTTTTAAGTGGAAACCGCACAAACGTTTTGCTTAAAACATGTAATATGTATGTATATATGCATATATACATATATATGTATGTACACACACACACACACACACACACACACGCACACACACACACACACTAAAATATATACTGTATATATATATATATATATATGTATATATATACATACACAGTATCATTGCAACCAGTTACAATACATTATGCCTTATACAGAATATGCTTTACTATTCATGTTTACACCTTTAAAGGTGTTACAGTATAACACAATGTAAAAAAAAAAAAAAAAGTGTTTTAAAAATATCACATCTAAAAATAGCCATGACTGCTGTGGTTATAATTATGAGAATACTGAATTGATTATAAGGTGCGCTGGAAGACATAATGCATTATGAATGGATACTTGGCATGAAATACTTTTGGAAAGTTGAAATGTTCTGCAGTGTGACATGCTGTACTTCATCTCAAAGTAATTTAAAGAGCATTTAGCTAATTCTTTTATAATTATCATATATATTAATGGAGAGACTCTACGGATTATGGAATACTGGTGCTTATAAAAAGTTAATTTGTCACACAGCGGGACCATTTAAAATGACCTATTAAAGACAAAAAGCTGATTAAACATGGGAATAAACTTAAAGGAAAAAGTCACCATCAGTTAGAGCACCCGAAATACACAATTTCCTTAAACATGCAGAGAAAATACAAAATAAATTCTTGATATTTATCAACATCAAGGATGTAAGCTACCCAAGTATCCAGACCCATTCTGAATCTTTTGACTTTTTTCTGTTTGTAAATTCCTATGAACACATTTATGCAATATTCAGCCTAATATTTTATATCCTAACTGATATTTAAATGATTAGTTTCAATGTTCAGTTATTAACCTTTAAACCCTTCTGATACATATAAGACCCCTCTGTACACATACTTGTATTTAGATTCAGTTTTTATATTATATTTTTATAGCTTTCATATTATTCTGTAAATATTGCTATTCGTCTGCAATTCCGTTTGTGTTTCTGAAGTGTCTGCCAACTGAGCACACTTGCCCCATAAAACTCATTTGATTCTGCTTCTGCAGATTTCAGTGGAATGGAGATGAGATTACTCTATTTTTATTGTTGTTTAAAAAATAGAAAATAAAATCACTTTGTGTTCAGATTCTGTGTGGGCCTGCAAAATATTGCTTTATATACACAGACTTAATAGAAAACATTATTAATAATTATTATAAAGAATATTTTTTTCATGTTTTTGAAAGAATTTTGAAAGAATAAGCTCGCCAAGGCAATTATTTGATCAAAAATACAGTAAAGACAGAAATATTGTGAAATATTATTACAATTTAAAATGATTATTATCTATTTTAATATATTTAAAAATGTAATTTATTACTCCAGTCTTCAGTGTCACATGATTCTTCAGAAATCATTCTAATATGTTGATTTGCTGCTTAATTATTATCAATTATTAATGGTGCTCAGTTATTAATAATGGTTCTTGTTATTATCAATGTTGAAGGCAGATTTTGCTGTCTATTATTTTTGTGGAAACCGTGTGACATGATTTATTGCATCATTCCTAAATAAAAGTATAATTTCTTCTTTTTTTAAATCTTCCTTATCCTTCCGAAATGTAGTGTAAAAATTTATGAAGCAGTACAACTGTTTTCAACTTTAATAATAAGAAGAAATCTTGCTTGAGCAGCAAATCAGCATATTAGAATGATTTCTGAAGGATCATGTGACACTGAAGACTGGAGTAATGATGCAGAAAATTCAGCATTCCATCTCAGGAATAAATTACATTTGAAAATATATTCAAATAGAAAACAGTTACTTTAAACTGTAATAATTTTTCACAATATTACTGTAACATATCTGTTTCTGTTTAGTTTCCTTTCTGCCCTTATTTGGTTTTTCCTGTTTTAGTTTCTGACCTAGTTTTGTTAATTAGTTATATTCATCACCTGTGTTTGATTCAATTACCTTGTTTCCTCGTTTGTTCCAGCCCCTTTATAAGTCCTCAGTTTCTCTTAAGTCTTCGTCTAGTCTTAAAGTTACGTTTTATGCTGTTAACCTTGCGTCAGCTTCTGTTTCATTTAATAAAGTTATATTTTGTTTTATACTCCTCGTTCTCCTGTCTCCCTGGACAGCAACCGTGACAGAAGACTAGACCAATAACCGAAGACGACATCGATGCTCATAATGCTTGAGCTTATTCCCGTCGTCTGCGGGGGATCGCGCCGCCGTTCACGGCTCTCCCCTGCCCCTCGTACCTGGGAGAATGGGTCACCGTTCGCGGCGTCCGCTAGTCTGCCGTTCTGGGGAGAACGGGTCGCAATACGCCGCTTCACTAGACCCGCGTCCCAGGGGAATTTTAAATCATCTGCGGCGAAGAGGAAACCGCCGACCTTGGCGTCGAATGTTCCGTCCACGGCGATGAAGATACCGCCGTGCGAGGCGATGAACGTTCCGCCCGCGGCGAAAGTGGTTCCGCTCCCCGCGGCTAAGATGGTTTCGCCACCCACTAAGTGGGTTTCCCCAACACTGAATGGGGGTTTATTGGATGAGGCACTTCCCCGGGAATTCTCGGCTCCCGTCCTCTCCCCAGTACACGCTCGCCCACAGTGCCCTCCCGTGCCTGCTCCTCGCAAGTGCCCTCCAGTGCCTGCTCCTCGCAAGTTCCCTCCAGTGCCTGCTCCTCGCAAGTGCCCTCCAGTGCCGGCTCCTCGTAATAGCCCTCCTGAGTTCCCGCTGGTCCCGTCCGGCCCACCTGAGTTCTCGCTGGTCCCGTCCAGCCCACCTGAGTTCCCGCTGGTCCCGTCCAGCCCACCTGAGTTCCCGCTGGTCCCGTCCAGCCCACCTGAGTTCCCGCTGGTCCCGTCCAGCCCACCTGAGTTCCCGCTGGTCCCGTCCAGCCCACCTGAGTTCCCGCTGGTCCCGTCCAGCCCACCTGAGTTCCCGCTGGTCCCGTCCAGCCCACCTGAGTTCCCGCTGGTCCCGTCCAGCCGTCCTGAAGTCCCGCTGGTCCCGTACAGCCCACCTGAGTTCCCGCTGGTCCCGTCCAGCCCTGCGCCTCCCGTGCGCCCTCAAGTGTCTGCGCTGCAAGAGCGCCCTCAAGTGTCTGCGCTGCAAGAGCGCCCTCAAGAGTCCGCTCTTCCAGAGCGCCCCCAAGCGTCCGCTCCTCCAGAGCGCCCCCAAGCGTCCGCTCCTCCAGAGCGCCCCCAAGCGTCCGCTCCTCCAGAGCGCCCCCAAGAGTCCGCTCCTCCAATGTGGCCCCCAGAGGGGAACTTTCCCAAAGAAATTTTTGGGGGGGGCCATATAGTCTCAGTCTGTGTGGCCGGGCCAAGGGCCAAGGCCACGGAGCACCCCGATCCGCCAAGGCCGCCCGAGGCTCCAGATCCGCCATGGCCTCCCGAATCTCCAGTCCTGCCATGGCCTCCCAAGGCCCCGGATCCGCCATGGTCTCCCGAATCTCCAGTCCTGCCATGGCCTCCCAAGGCTCCGGATCCACCCTGGTCTCCCGAATCTCCAGTCCTGCCATGGCATCCCAAGGCTCCTGATCCGTCCTGGAGGCTTCCCTGTCATATCCTGGTCCTGCTCCAGCCTCCAGGACGCCCGCCCCCCCCTCCCCGATGTTACTGTTACGGTGCGGGACGCACCTTCCGGGAGGGGGAGATACTGTAACATATCTGTTTCTGTTTAGTTTCCTTTCTGCCCTTATTTGGTTTTTCCTGTTTTAGTTTCTGACCTAGTTTTGTTAATTAGTTATATTCATCACCTGTGTTTGATTCAATTACCTTGTTTCCTCGTTTGTTCCAGCCCCTTTATAAGTCCTCAGTTTCTCTTAAGTCTTCGTCTAGTCTTAAAGTTACGTTTTATGCTGTTAACCTTGCGTCAGCTTCTGTTTCATTTAATAAAGTTATATTTTGTTTTATACTCCTCGTTCTCCTGTCTCCCTGGACAGCAACCGTGACAATTACAGTTTTTACTGTATTTTAATCTATATATCTATCCATCTATCTATATATATAGAGAGAGAGAGAGAGTCACCAAGCATTGACATCCCATCTACTTGCATCATATAGGAAACACCAGATGTAAAGCATGCAGCGAGGTTGAGAAGAGTGTTTGTTCAGGTTTCTGATCTCTCCAGACTCTCTCATCCAGAACCGATCCCTCTCTGCTGCTTACCAGAGGTTGAGATATGAATGTGAAGAACACAAGGACCAGCAATTAGTCTTCTGATGCATAGCATTACCACTGCACTGGAGCTAAAAGACATTGAAGAGCTAACCGAAAAGCTATTCATTTTTCTCCTCTGGTATATTTTAAAACAATTTGTGAAGGATCACAGCGATGAACGGAAATGTTATTTCAAGGCTAGCAAGGATGAGACATTCAAAGTGTCATTTCAAAGTAATAGGACACATCTGCACCTGGGCTCTCTGTAACCTTATGTGTCAAAGTATGGCTGCCTGTAATTGGACGCGCTGCTGAATACCCAGAAAAGCAGAGTCGTTATGATATGATTCAGTGTGTGTCACAGCAGTGGTTGTGTTGAAATATTTACAGGTTAAACATTGTATCTGTCACACTGCAAGACAAAAGCAAAACAGGAGTGATGGACCCAATATTTATAGAGTGTTTTGAGGCTCTTCCTGTTTAAACATTTACAATAAACAGCAAGATAGCAATGCAAACTCTGCTCAGATGCATATTAATCTGTTTGTTTGTTTGTTTGTCTGTCTGACTGACTGTTTAATGAACACACATTAACTGTAGAACAATAATGCTGGAAATTATTTCTGTGAATCATAATACAAGTAGAGCTGCTAACTTTTTGGCTTAATAAATACAAACCCGATTCCAAAAAAGTTGGGACACTGTACAAATTACGAATAAAAAAGGAATGCAATAATTTACAAATCTCATAAACTTATATTTTATTCACAATAGAATATAGATAACATATCAAATGTTGAAAGTGAGACATTTTGAAATGTCATGCTAAATATTGGGTCATTTTGGATTTCATGAGAGCTACACATTCCAAAAAAGTTGGGACAGGTAGCAATAAGAGGCCGGAAAAGTTAAATGTACATATAAGGAACAGCTGGAGGAACAATTTGCAACTTATTAGGTCAATTGGCAACATGATTGGGTATAAAAAGAGCCTCTCAGAGTGGCAGTGTCTCTCAGAAGTCAAGATGGCAAGAGGATCACCAATTCCCCCAATGCTGCGGCGAAAAATAGTGGAGCAATATCAGAAAGGAGTTTCTCAGAGAAAAATTGCAAAGAGTTTGAAGTGATCATCATCTACAGTGCATAATATCATGCAAAGATTCAGAGAATCTGGAACAATCTTTGTGCGTAAGGGTCAAGGCCGGAAAACCATACTGGATGCCCGTGATCTTTGGGCCCTTAGATGGCACTGCATCACATACAGGAATGCTACTGTAATGGAAATCACAACATGGGCTCAGGAATACTTCCAGAAAACATTGTCGGTGAACACAATCCACCGTGCCATTGCCGTTGCCGGCTAAAACTCCATAGGTCAAAAAAGAAGCCATATCTAAACATGATCCAGAAGCGCAGGCGTTTTCTCTGGGCCAAGGCTTATTTAAAATGGACTGTGGCAAAGTGGAAAACTGTTCTGTGGTCAGACGAATCAAAATTTGAAGTTCTTTTTGGAAAATTGGGACGCCATGTCATCCGGACTAAAGAGGACAAGGACAGCCCAATTCGTTATCAGCGCTCCGTTCAGAAGCCTGCATCTCTGATGGTATGGGGTTGCATGAGTGCGTGTGGCATGGGCAGCTTACACATCTGGAAAGGCACCATCAATGCTGAAAGGTATATCCAAGTTCTAGAACAACATATGCTCCCATCCAGGCGTTGTCTCTTTCAGGGAAGACCCATTTTCCAACATGACAATGCCAGACCACATACTGCATCAATTACAACATCATGGGTGCGTAGAAGGAGGATCCGGGTACTGAAATGACCAGCCTGCAGTCCAGATCTTTCACCCATTTGGAATCGGGTTTGTATTTTGAATACCACTAATACCACTGGTTTTTAATGGACTTAAAATCAGCATGAAATATCATACACGGGGTTGTTTTACTATCACTGAGATCTATTTTAGTTTTTATTAATATTTTGAATTAGTTTTTACTTTAATATTTTCTGTTTTCATGTTAATTTTACTTAAAGTCATTTTATTGTGTTTGTCATTTTTATTCATTTTGTAACGTCTCGGTTACGTATGTAACCCTCGTTCCCTGAAGAAGGGAACGGAGACGTCACGTCGGTGACCGACGAATTGGGATCTCGCTTAGAGAGACCAATCCCCTACGAGAGTATCTAAACAAGCCAATGGATATTGGCATGCGATTATTGCATCCAGCTGCCGCTAATCACAGCGTGAGTATAATTAGGCAGCGGGTGCAGCGCATATTCAGGTTTTCGCTGAGGAGCCGAGCCGGTGACCCGGCCGCTCAGCGGTGGTACAGCAGCCGTGGCGACGGGACGTGACGTCTCCGTTCCCTTCTTCAGGGAACGAGGGTTACATACGTAACCGAGACGTTCCCTATCAGTCGGTCACTCCGAGTCACGTCGGTGACCGACGAATTGGGATCCCTACCAAAAGGCCACGGGTACTGCCCCTTCCAGTGTCCTGTGGAAGCCTCCTGAGCCCCTATTTTTTGGCGCAGGTCAGGGCTACCGCAGAAGACCAGCTACTGCTGCCATGGCACTACCCACTCAGTAAGACTGGATAACACTGGGAAAACGTACCCGTTCTAGTTGGAACCGGACGCTACGGAAGCTCGCCCTTCCCGTAGGAGGTTCGGAGCAATTACGCATATGATCAACCTTAGGCGCATATGGAGAATTAGAGGAAATTGTACCTCATGGAGATTGGCAGAAGACCTGCCGGGGAAACACGGGCTCTCAGGCTATACCGTGGACTATACACATATGGGGTCCAAAAGGCCTTTCATATGGAACCCAGCCCTCTACCGGTTCTCATGGATTCAGCGAGTGAGGGCCTGGCGTCAGATGCTCCGCCACATCTGACTGCCGAGGGGACGGAGGAACTCGACAGGGTCTACAGTACGGACTCTCTGGAGCAGTTTTAGCAAGCCGACCCGAAAACGGAACCTCTCAGTGCTTCTACCCGTTTGAGGTGAGAACACAGGAGGAAACCGGTTCCACACGAAGGCTATAGAACCTAGCGAACGTGTTAGGGGTCGCCCAGCCCGCAGCTCTACAAATATCTGCCAGCGAGGCGCCACGAGCCAACGCCCAGGAGGATGCAACAGCTCTAGTAGAGTGAGCTCTCAACCTGAACGGGCAGGGCACACCCTGTACCTGATAAGCCAGGGTGATGGCGTCCACTATCCAGTGGGCCATCCTCTGCTTGGAGACGGCCTTCCCCTTCTGCCGGCCTCCGTGACAGACAAAGAGCTGGTCTGAGGTCCTGAAGCTTTGTGTCCTGTCAACGTAGCACCTTAGCGCTCGGATGGGACAAAGCAAAGCAAGGGCTGGGTCTGCCTCCTCCGAGGGCAGCGCCTGCAGGCTCACCACCTGGTCCCTGAAGGGAGTAGTGGGAACCTTGGGCACGTAGCCAGGCCGGGGCCTCAGGATTACCTGGGAGTCAGCCGGCCCGAACTCTAGGCACGAATCGTCGACCGAAAATGCGTGCAGGTCCCCTACCCTCTTGATGGAGGCCAATGCAAGCAGGAGCAGAGTCTTCATTGAAAGAAACTGCAGCTCAACTGACTGCAAAGGCTCAAATGGGGCCTGCTGTAGTGCTTTGAGCACCAGAGACAGGTCCCAAGAGGGTATAGAGGGGGGCCGTGGAGGATTTAACCTTCTCGCCCCCCTAAGGAACCTGATGACCAAGTCATGCTTACCCACCGACTTCCCTTCCACGGGGTCATGGTTGGCAGCAATCGCAGCCACATAGACTTTAAGGGTGGAGGGAGACAGCCTTCGCTCCAACCCCTGCTGCAAAAAGGAAAGCACGACTCTGATCGGGCAGTTTCGGGGGTCTTCTCGGTGAGAAGAACACCACTCGACGAACAGGTTCCATTTCAAGGCGTAGGCCTGTCTCGTGGACGGCGCTCTAGCCGAAGTGATGGTGTCAACTACCCCTTGGGGTAGGTCACCTAGAACCTCCGCGTCCCGTCCAGGGACCAGACATGTAGCTTCCAGAGGTCTGGACGCGGGTGCCATAAGGTGCCCCGTCTCTGAGTCAGTAGATCCTTCCTCAGAGGAATCTGCCAAGGAGGGGCTGTCACGAGGAGCATTAGTTCTGAGAACCAAGTCCGAGTGGGCCAGTACGGCGCCACGAGCAGGACCTGCTCCTCGTCCTCCCTGATCTTGCATATTGTTTGTGCGAGAAGGCTCACTGGGGGAAATGCATACTTGCGAAGGCCCCGCGGCCAGCTGTGTGCCAGTGCATCCGTGCCGAGTGTTCCCTCGGTCAGGGAGTAAAACATCTGGCAATGAGAGGTTTCTAGAGAAGCAAACAGGTCTACCTGAGCGGGTCCGAAACGTCTCCAAATCAGCTGGACCGTCTGGGGATGGAGTCTCCACTCTCCGGGGAGCGCAGCTCGTGACAGCTCGTCGGCTGCCCGGTTGAGCAAGCCCGGAATATGAATGGCACGAAGCGACCTCAGATGCTTCTGACTCCAGAGGAGGAGGTGGCGGGCGAGTTGCGACATGCGACGGGAGCGCAGACCACCTTGTCGGTTGATGTACGCAACGGTCGCAGTGTTGTCCGTGCGGACCAGTACGTGTTTGCCTCGTAAGCGCCTTCTGAGACGGATCAAGGCCAGACGTACCGCTAGCAACTCTAGGCAATTGATGTGCCAGTGCAGTTGGGGGCCCGTCCAAACCCCCGACACTGCAAGCCCGTCGAACGTGGCACCCCAGCCGGTGGTGGAGGCATCCGTGAAAACCACAGCATGCCTGGAGACCTGTTCCAGGGGCACTCCTGCCCGCAGAAACGAAAGGTCTGACCACGGGGTGAGGGTTTGGCGACAGGCCGGTGTGACTTGGACCCGGTGAGTGCCGCGTTGCCACGCCCACCTCGGGACTCGGCCATGGAGCCAGTGTTGAAGCGGCCTCATATGAAGCAGCCCCAGCGGCGTGACTGCCGCTGCAGCTGCCATATGCCCCAGGAGCCTCTGAAATTGTTTCAGTGGGGCCGCTGTCCTGCTCTTGAACGCATTCAAGCAGTTCAACACCGACTGAGCACGTTCCTGCGTGAGGCGTGCTGTCTGACTGACCGAATCCAACTCCATACCGAGAAAAGAGATCCTCTGCGTCGGGGAGAGTTTGCTCTTTTCCCAGTTGACCCGAAGGCCCAACTGGCTGAGGTGTGAGAGCACCAAATCCCTGTGTTCGCACAACTGGTCCTGAGACTGAGCCAGTATGAGCCAGTCGTCCAGGTAGTTGAGAATACGAACGCCCTGTTCTCTCATGGGAACTAGGGCTGCCTCCGCAACTTTCGTGAAGACACGGGGCGACAGGGACAGCCCGAAGGGCAGGACCTTGTACTGATATGCCCGTCCTTCGAACGCAAACCGCAGGAATGGCCTGTGGCGCGGAAGGATCGACACATGGAAGTACGCGTCCTTCAGGTCGATCGCTGCAAACCAATCTCGGGGACGGACGCACCCGAAGATGCGTTTCTGCGTGAGCATCTTGAACGGAAGCTTGTGAAGAGCCCGGTTCAAGAGACGCAGATCCAAGATCGGTCTCAACCCACCGCCTTTCTTGGGTACAATGAAGTAGGGGCTGTAAAACCCCGACCTCATATCGGCTGGAGGGACCGGCTCTATCGCATCCTTCGCCAGTAGGACTGCGATCTCCGCGCGCAAGACAGGAGCATCTAACGCTTTCACTGACGTGAAGTGGACGCCCCTGAACTTGGGAGGACGCCGGGCGAACTGAATCGCATAGCCGAGTCTGATGGTCTGGCGGAGCCAACGAGACAGACTGGGAAGCCCTAACCAGGCCCCCAGAAACCGTACAAGTGGCACCAGCGGGACCACTGACGTACCCGCGGCGGGGCAGCGAGGAGAAACGCAGGGACCGTGCTCGGGCGTCTCTTTGCCGGTCCGAAGCAGGGTCAGCGTGTGTGGAACACCAACCTGCGTTTTGGCAGAGGGTGCGTGGGTAGTACGGTTGACCGCACTCCCGAACCGCCCACAGCTGCTCACTGGCGAGAGAGGCGGGATAGTGTGGATCAAGACTGACTCGTCCACAACTTCCCGTCCCCTCGGGGGACCCAGAGATAGAGGAAACTGCTCTTTTGTCGAGTTTTTGGGTGCCACTGACCGAGAGGTCAGTGGCGGGGAAAAAAGAAACAAAAGATTCTCCGCCCGGCCCTCCTCCGGGGGAGGGAGTGGTGCGTTCACCATCTCCCGAAGAGCATCCCCCCCCATCTCCGGGTCGCCCGTCTCAGGGCCGCTTGCTCTTACGCTTACCACCAGGTTTGGCGGGGGCCTGGACGGGCGGGGCGGCTGCCCTGCGGCCGGCTCCACGGCGCTGCTTTGCTGGAGGCTGCTGCGTTTGCAGCGCGGGAGCGGGGGCGGCGGCAGGCGGCCGCCCTCGGCGACGAGCAGGCTGAGGCGCTGCCACCGGCGGCCGGGTGGAGGCAGCAGCTGCACGCCGGGGCAGGATGTGCCTGATGGCCTCAGTCTGTCTCTGTGCAGCGGAGAACTGCTGGGCAAAGTTCTCCACTGTGTCGCCGAAAAGGCCGGCCTGGGACAGAGGGGCGTTCAAGAACTGTCTCTTTTCTGCCTCCCTCATGTCCGCCAGACACAGCCAGAGATGGCGCTCCTGGACCACCATAGTGGACATCGCACGGCCCAGAGACCGCGCCGTAACCTTCGTCGCCCGTAGCGCGAGGTCCGTGGCGGTACGAAGTTCTCTGAGAACTTCTGGGTCGTGACCACCCTCGTGCAGGTCTCTCAGTGCCTTAGCCTGATGGACCTGCAACAACGCCATAGCGTGTAAGGCGGAAGCAGCTTCGCCACAAGCCGTATACGCACTGCCGGTCAGGGCCGACGAGTGCCTACAGGCCTGGGAGGGGAGCAACGGAACCCCACGCCAAGTGGTAGCAGTAGTTGGACACAGTTGCATCGCAACTGACCGCTCCACCGGCGGGATGCCCGCATACCCCCGCGCTACCCCACCATCAAGGGTGGTGAGGGAGGACGAACCACCAGACCGGTTTCGGGCAGTAAAAGGTGCCTTCCATGATCTAGTGAGCTCATCATGCACCTCCGGGAAGAAAGGCACCGGGGTGGGGCCCTGAGAACCAGCGCGAGCCACCCCGAGAAACCAATCGTCCAACCTAGAGGGTTCGGGACGCGGTGGAGGATTCCACTCGAGCCCGACCCTTTCGGCGGCCCGGGCAAGCATAGCCACCATCTCTGGATCCGAATCCGGAACCGCTGACCACCCAGAGGGTGGCAACGGTGCCGAATCATCATCTCCAGAGAGGGCAGACTCACCCTCCGATGCAGCGATTGACATCTGGTCACTGAGGGGAGCACCAAAGGATACAGCTGGTACTCCATGAGAGGGTCCAGCATGCTCCCTTGGCAGCTCCACAGGCTGCGAAGTGCCGGTGGCAGGAAGGACCCCCCCCTGAGGGGAATTCCTCACTGTCACCGTAAGACCAGTCCGGCCACTGTCAGAGGTAGTGGTCCCTCGGCTGCCGCCAGGGGGAGCCCTAGATCTAGGCAGGGGCACGGGCACTCCGCCCCTTTGCAGGAAACGGAGCCTGGTCCGCAACTCCGCGATGTTCATACTCCCGCAGTGAGAGCATGACTCATCCACGAAAGCTGCCTCAGCGTGATCAAAGCCCAGACACGAGAGGCAACGATCGTGACCATCACCCGGCGCCAGGTAACGACCGCATCCAGAAACGCACGGGTGGAAAGGCATCTTGAAAAAGACGCGTCTTTAAAAAGACGTTCCACCCGTGAATGCTCTTTCAGAGAAAAGCACTCTTTTAGTGTGCTGAAGCGCACAGGGGAGATGGCCGCTTGCAGCACGATCAGAGGGTAGTGCAATCCGATGTGTGCAACCCACTCGACAAAGGGAGACCACCACCGCTGACGCGCCGTCACACCAACACACTGACTTGCAGACACTTTGAAGATTTGGTCAGGAGCAGAACGAAGAACGCTCGGCTCCGAAGCGAAAAGCTGAATATGCGCTGCACCCGCTGCCTAATTATACTCACGCTGTGATTAGCGGCAGCTGGATGCAATAATCGCATGCCAATATCCATTGGCTTGTTTAGATACTCTCGTAGGGGATTGGTCTCTCTAAGCGAGATCCCAATTCGTCGGTCACCGACGTGACTCGGAGTGACCGACTGATAGGGAACTGATTTATACAGTTTTAATTTGTTTTCATTTTATTTTTAGTAATTTTAGTATATATATATATATAAACTAAATTAAAATTTGCTGAAGTTTTATTTATTTTATTTTAGTTCAAGTTTGTTTCAATTCAAGTAACAAAAAATGTTTTAGGGTATTTGTTTTAGTTAGCTGTAATAAACCCGGCTTCTATTATGAAGCTGGCTTAGTTAACTATAGAAATAAAAGCACAAAACAATTTTGCTATTTGAAATACAATAAACACATAAAATAAATGCAGTATTAAAAAAAAAGGAAACCGTTCACATTTTTATGGAAGCCCGTTTCCGCCACTGAATTAAAAATTTAAAAGGTAATTGCGACTTTTTATCTCACAATTCAGATTTTTTTTTCTCATAATTGCAGGATACAAACTCGCAATTCTGACTTTTTTATCTCAGATTTGCATTATATAAACTCGCAATTGCGAGTTAAAAAGTCATAATTATGAGATATAAACTAGCAATTCTGAGAAATAAACTCAGAACTGCGAGATATAAACTCACAATTCTTACGTTTTTCTCAGAATTACGAGTTTATATCTCACAATTGTGAGTTATAAAGTCAGAATTGTGAGATATAACCTCGCAATTCTGAGAAAAATTCTTCTTATTTTTTTTTTTTTCCGAGTTTATATCACGCAATTCTGACTCTATAACTCTCAGTTGTGAGTTTATATCATACAGTTCTGAGAAAAAAAGTTAGAATGTGAGAAAAAAGTTAGAATTGCGAGATATAAACTCGCAATTGAGAGAAAAAGTGTCAGAATTGCGAGTTTTTATCTCGCAATTTTGACTTTATGACTTGCAATTGCGAGTTTATATCTCACAATTCTGTGAAAAAAGTCAGAATTGTGAGATAAGGCCCAATAACCTTTTTTTTTTTTTTTTTATTCAGTAACGGAAATTATCTTCCATACATTTCTTTCAGTTCAACTTGATGTTCTAAAACGACTAAAACTAAAACTCAAATAAAAATGTATTTAAAAAAAATTATACAAGCCTTAAAAAAAAGATAAAAATAACAACAAAATGACAAAAACTTTAGTAAAGATTAAAATGAAAACAGAAAAATATAAAACAAAATCTAATTTAAACTATTAATAAAGCCTAAATAGACACTCCATAATAATATCTCAAACTAAAATAACACGGTTATGAAATTTAACTGGCAAAGCTTTAATCGCTTAAGTTGTTATGAGGTGCAAAATGTTACATAATTTGCATTCCGTGTAGTATCTGTTTTTTATTGCTAAATGCAAAAAAAAAATAAAAAATCATGAAGTCAATTACAATTAATTTTCATAATTCACAGGCCTGTTTGTAAGCGTTCTGTAAAGCTCAGCACTATCAGGCCGTATGTGAGCAGGTGTTATATATGATTCTAACTAATTACTCTGGCCATCTGGATGAGAGTTAAACGTCCTGAGCTGATCTATGATAGGTGCCATCTACAGTTTACCATTATTAGATGAATTCTAGCAAAAAAATGCAATTGAGATTAAGAGCTATGATCACATATGCAGGCAGATATCACAAACCATGCTCACACACTGGTAAAAATAAAGAGCAAGCGATTCAGAATAATGAAGTCAAAAACTTAATTCTGGTCTACAGTAATAAAATAAATAAATAAAACACTCAACACTGGAACACTGGAACATCCAATAAATATTCAAATCAAGGTGGATAGAGGCAGAGCAAGCACATTTTGATGAACGATTATGAAGAGAGAATTTTTTTCTTACTTTTCAAATGCCGAGTATTAATTACGTAGATAGGGCTCATTTTGAATTCATGTTAACTGATTAAATGAATTCACTATATTACAAAAAGCTCATAATCGAATTCATGTCTTTTAATGTAACAAGAACCACAGGGTAACTTCACCAACGCCCTTGTACAGAGAAGTGCATTTGTGTTTCAGTGCCATTCCTTGCTTATATAGACATTTACATGCATGCATCTGGCATGTAGTTTTATCTAAAGTCACTCAGAGTGCATTATAGCACACGGCTCAGCAAGGGAACAAAATAAATATGTAAAATAATAGATGTTTTGTAATAGTCTTATGGATGAATTGTGCCACGAAATGGTCTGGGACAAGCATGCATATTTTATGATCATCATATATCATCTTTGAATGATATGCAGAGGTTTCATGCAAAAACACAACCATATGTTGCCCTTCGAGGGTGCCCATAATAGTGCAGTAGTCAAGATAATAAAATCTCTTTTCTACCTGTTTGGTCACCTCATCTATAATCTGTATTTCAGCTGTCACAAACTACACAATGATCTATAGACATACACACAAAGCAAACCATGTGTGTGGCTGCACATATTTAGTGCATTCGACTCAAACATGGAGAAACAAGAGGTAGATATAATTACCTAAACATTAGCAGCATCTCTGTTTCAGGTGCTACGGCAGATGGGGTGCAGAATGTAAAAGTTATTGTGAATGAAAATGGCCTTGACTCAGTCTGTTAGATATGTAGATTCCACATAATGTCCCCAGTGAAAGCTTTTCGGCGATGTGATTTAACACAGTGAAACAGACTGTACTAAGTGCTTCAGAATATGTGGTAAGAGTGTCACATTATGAATAGAAAGATACCGATTGAAATCCTACATTGGGCAATTTTGTTTCGACTATAAAGCAGAGGTAATGCAGGCCGTTCACTATAACCACACACAAAGCTCTCACCTTCTCCATTCACTTTCAAAAGTCTTTTTTCATTTCCTAATAGTAATACACGTCACTGGCTTGTGCACTGTGCAAGTAAGTTAATGAACAAATAAGCAAACTAATGCTATCAGTCGGTTAAAGAAACAACAACAAAAAACACTAATTAATCACACTTTTTTTCTGAAATGAATCTAAATAAATTCAATTCTTGTCAATAAAAAAAGAGACAGAAGCAGCAGTTGTGAGCCCCACCCCTGCATTAACTGCGTTACATATTTTTTTAAAACTGGAGAAATTAATCACCTGCATAATTTTGACAACACTAATGCAAGCAATTTAATAAATAGCAATAAATAATAAAATATAATTATATAAATAAATTAATTAATTCATACGATTAAAGTATTTTAACGCAGTTAACACACTGGCACCGCCCCAGACCTGTACA
Organism: Barbus barbus; assembly: GCF_936440315.1. NCBI lineage: Eukaryota > Metazoa > Chordata > Actinopteri > Cypriniformes > Cyprinidae > Barbus > Barbus barbus. Next base: position 4,752,366 of record NC_136734.1, read on the forward strand.
TTATGTTAAATTTCATACAGTTGACTGTTGACAAATATGCAGGGCAACAACTCCATGAATGCAGTTATGCCCTAAAATTCAAGATATCAAGAAAAAAAATGCTCCTTTTGTCTATCAAATGTCATCAGTTTGTCACACCAGCAGCGAGAGCAATGTCAGACCGCTGTTTATGTCCGAATACCACGAGTGCAAATGGGATTTTATACAAGTTTAGTAAATAAGAAGTTGATAGTGCGTAATATTTCAAACAAAATATTATGTGTTTTGCACAATTTTGCAGAGAACATACCTTTAAAGCCATAATAGAATTGTCGCACGTCTCCGAGGAACACAGCAGTGTTCAGTTACTGAATGAATCCGCGTTTTGAACGAATCATGTGAACCAATGATTCAAAGCCCATTCATAGGCTGCATCCGAAAGCTCTAAAATACTGCCTTCAGAGGTAGCATTCCAAGGCAGGAAGGCATCAAGGAATGTCCGAATACAAATTCTGCTTCACTTTCTGTCTCCGGATGTACCTTCTTCTTATCGAATTTTGAAGGCAGCATAGATGTATCCCTCACTGCTTTTGATATCCCACAATTCTGTGTCTTCCATTTCGTGACGGTTGAGCTAAAAAAATAAAGATGTGTCTGAAAGTTGAGTTTTGTGGTCAGTTTGTGTGTAAATGTATATTTCTGACTACCATTTTGCACTTTTGATGTTATTTCTAGCGAAAAATCAGTATTATAGTAATTAAATATTTGTTTATTTATCATCAAAATTTGGTCTATTTTGTTGTAGACCAGATATATATATGTATGTATGTATATATTCTTTAAAAGCCACTCTGATGGAATCTTTTATGTGTTTGAAATAATATATTTATTCAAAAACATAAATAATTACAATTTATTTATTTAGCATCTACACCGCAAATGCCATGAAACATATCACTCGGCAAACAAAAGACATTTCTCTCATACCATTTCAGATTTCAAAGGTAATTTTTAAGACTTGATTTGCAGAGGATTGCCCACAGTGCATTCTTCTGGTGATGAACTGGTGAGGTTGCAAACACAGAGCTGGTGGAAGATGTGTAACATAATTGGTTTACTATAAATAATGCAAGCATACAAATATTGATATTGATCTAAATTGATAGTTTGGAGAAGATAACTTTTTGGAATGCATAAACACGGCTAATGAATTTCACTGGATTTGAGGTTTAATCATTCCTGATGGGTTTTGAAGACAATTTGATTACCCCCACAGACCATTTCCCACGACAGCTTTCTCTGCCTTCATTTTAACATGCACTCATCAGCTTTGCCTCTCAATCTCAACCGTACAAAATAATCAAACCCATCATTTGGTTTTTAAAAGCAAACAGTAATGAAAACACATAAACGATAGAAGTGTTCAGCTGTCAAGCTTGCTTTAAGCCTGGATTTGTCAAATCTTTGGCAAATAAAACAAATGGTCTACACCGTGAATCTTGGTGTGGTTGGTCTGGTAATGTTCTGCTCAATAATCTGGAGGAAACATATGCCATTAGTCACTCATTTCACTGAAATGGCTTTTAATGGACACACAAATCCAGCAGAGCGTTCTGAACAAGCGATTGGAAAATTTGATTGGAAGTTCTCTCTGAAAAATTACATAATTTTTGTTATGATAACGTTATGCAACAAGTACACAGATTCAGTTGCTGCACTTTGTACATTTCTCACTATTTTCACATCCGCTAGTCGTCCAGTCATTTACTAGACGTGTTTATAATCTGTTTCCCTATTTTATTCATTTTGGAAAAGCTGCATCGTAATATGATAAAAGAAGGATGAGATTACGGGGGTCGGGCAGACAGCAGACTGACTGTAATGTTTTCCGAAAGATTGCTGATAATACATTTCAAATTAATTTCCCTTTTATGATAGAACACTTTGTTTCATCTTTTACCCAAACAAACCTCTGTCATGAATATTAATGCTTTGTGACTTTTGCTGAAAATGTTTATATTTAAAGCAGTTTTCTTAGGCCGCGTAATTCCTCTGATGTGATTTATGACTCATAAATATGTTATAAAGTAAATACTGTCATCATTCAGCTTCAGACGGATTGACTCTAGCCTGACTGTGATCTGAATCTAATTTAGGACAAGAGGGTTGGGTGATATTCAGAATTTAAGAATTGGCTGCCTTTCCGTTTATGATACATTCATAATCCTGATATGCAGGAAACATGGCACATCGAGACACATCCCTCTAAATATTCAATACTGTCAAAACAATTAACAAAGCCATCAAAACAGATGGAATATGATCCATGTTATTTTAAGGTAACTTCTTAAAAATAAATAAAATATAGTCATAAAAATTCAATATACATAAATATAACATTAACATCTAAAATATAAATAAAAATATAAATTAAAAGTATAAATAATAAAAATGTAAATAACAGTTTTAGCATTTTTTTGTGGTATTTGTAATTTTTATTAGTGTACTGTATATACATTATGTAGTTTAAACTTGTTTAGTTTAAACTAAATTAAAATAAATAAATAAATACTGCTAAAATAAAGTCAGTTTATATGTTTTTATTCTATTTTATTTTATTTCAGTTAAAGTTTATTTTATTTTAAGAAATGAAAATCTTGTAACAACATACACTACCGTTTAAAGGTTTGGGGTCAGTAAAATGTTTTACTTTTTCTTTTGAAAAAAAAATAATACTTTTGTCAGAAAGGATGAGTTACATTGAGTGATAATAAAGAATAATATTGTTAGAAAAGCTGATAATAATAATAATTATTATTAGTAGTAGTAGTATTATTATTTGAATAAATGCTGTTCTTTTTACATAGTTATTCATCAAATAATCTTGAAAAAATCTATTACAGATTCCAAAGAAAAATACTAAAGCATATTTAAATAGAAAACAATTGTTTTAAATTGCAATAATGTTTCACAATATTACTGTTTTTGTCTGTATTTTTGATCAAATAAATGCAGCTTTTATGAGCATAAGAGACTTCTTTAAAACACACACACACATATATTAGTGCTGTCAAATGATTAATCACATCCAAAATAAAAGTTTTTGTTTACATAATATATGTATGTGTGCTGTGTATATTTATTATGTATATATAGCACACATACATATATTATGTATGTGTATGTGTGCTGTGTATATTTATTATGTATATATAGATACAGACACACACGTGTATATTTCAGAAAAATAGGTTATGTTAATATAATAAATATATTTATTTATCATATAAATTATAGGAATATAAATATAGACATGTAAAAACATGTAAATATTTTCAAAATATATACTGTATGTGTGTGCATGTATGTATACATAATAAATATATACAGAACACACACATATATTATGCAAACAAAAACTTTTATTTTGGATACGATTAATCCTTTGACAGCACTAATATACTACACACACACACAAACACACACAGTGGCGTGCACAGACCTCCGGCGTTATGAGGACACAATCTCGGACCGGGGTGGTGGTGGTCCCTCTCGGCACTGTCGGCAGAAATCGCGGACTGGGGGCATGTAGACCGGACCGTAAGGGCACTTTAGCATCGGACTTCAAAGGGGCAGGAGCTCAAGCTCCCTACCCCCCTTGCACACCACTGCACACACACATACATTATAACCATTGATTGATTCACATTCAGCACTGTACTGGAATTCAAAAGGCATTGTCAATTCAGTTCTGAACATCACACAACCATGTAGAACGTTGACTAGTCTTCAGCTACTCTCATTCTGAACACAAAACATCCCTGCACACAGCTGAAGCAGCACTCCAACATCAGACACTCTCTGCTCTTAGAGACATGAGTCCTGTAGGTTACTGAGAATGATGGAGGAACTGAACACAATCAGCAAACACAATGCAGTAAATTCACCTGGCACACATACTGTATTGGCCAAACACAAGCCTATTGTCCAAAGAAGCAGATAGACTATTGCAAACAGCCCACACCACATCCATCTATCTGGACATGAGTAGAAAATTACACATTGGAGCAGATGAAGTGTCCTCTAACATAGTTATCACTATCATGGCCAGATAGATAGAACCATAAACCTGCAATCATGCTCTGAGATGCTGTTGTATCAAAAAAAAAAAAAAAAAAAAAGTGGACAAACCATTCACTCTTGTTCAATGCCAATGCCATATGCTGGATTATGAGCTGTCATTTATTCCCTTATCACCCGGGTGCTGATAGCGCGCGCTCACAGGTGAGACCTGAACAGCACACGTTGATATCCGTGTTTAAACTAAACTCATGTAAGCTTAGCATTGTGTTTGAATGGACAAATTCACACAACAATTATGTTAAAAAGCCCGTCTTGTAAGTATCCTATAGCAGACATAGCCGGCTGAACGTACAGTATCAGTGCATTCTCTTAAAGTGCATCCTCTTTTTTAACTTTAATAAAGATTAATCTTTAATTTATACAGTCAAATATGCAATGCAATTACATTTGATTACTTTATTCAATTTATGTACCTATAAACTAATGCTATAGCCCTACCTAAAAAAAACCCCTGAAAATCACTGATTATTTTATTTGTATCTTTACTCTATTGCATTTTTATTTGTGCTGTTGCTTGTAGTTAGATTATTCTTATTTTCTTTATTTTTATTTGACAGTATTTTTTCCCTACATACCGAACCGCATCAAAACCGTGACTCTAAAACCGTGATACAAACCGAACCGTGAAAAAATTGAACCGTTCCACCCCTAATCCATAGAGAATAGACACCGGTAATCCTTTAGAATAGGGAACACTTATTCACTATTAACTACAACTTTTCCCTTCATAAATTCCTAATTTGCTGCTTAGTAATAGTTAGTAAGGTAGTTGCTATGTTTAGGTATTAGGATTATGGATGTAGAATGAGACATTAATATGTGCTTAATTAGTACTAATAAATGGCTAATATTCTAGTAATATGCATGCTAATAAGCAACTAGTCAAGAGACCTTAAAATAATGGGTTACTATAAACTCCAACCAAGAGCCAGCGAAAGAAAGTGCTTAACCTTCAGATGTTGTTCATTCACCTCAGCAGGTCAAACTAAATATTAAATGAACTGCTTTATTTTCTATTCATTTTAGATGAGGAATGCAGTTCTGCAACCCTGTAACATTTGGGAAATAAATAGTTTGAAACTCAGATTTTTGACTGATCTGATTTTGTTATGTTCTAGGAATAAATATGGGCTAAATTAGGGTGAAGTAGCCAGTAGACAGCACTTAGTAGTAGCTAACTGGGCTTGTTGTTATTGATAAACTTATAATCCTAATAAATTAAAGGAAATTTCACATTTTTATGAGCCCTTAAAAAAGGCGAGGAACTTAAAGAACATCTATTATTATGAAATATTAGTGATATATATGTTGCTTGGAAAACATGTGGCTTTGTCATTGTCAAAATATGACTAACATTATTTTAGTGTAACTGAATTATCATTATATTTATTAATCATATATATTATTATATTTAATATGTATTAATAATATACAGTAAGGAAAAAAATATTTGATCCCCTGCTGATTTTGTACGTTTGTCCACTGACAAAGAAATGATCAGTCTATAATTGTAATGGTAGGTTTATTTGACAGTGAGAGACAGAATATGCATTTAAAAAAGTTATTAATTGATTTGCATTGTAATTATTCAAATAAGTATTTGATCCCCTATCAATCAGCAAAATGTCTGGCTCCCAGGTGTCTTTTATACAGGTAAGGAGCTGAGATTAGGGAGTGCTCCTATAATATCGGCTTGTTACCTGTATAAAAGACACCTGTCCACAGAAGCAATCAATCAATCAGATTCCAAACTCTCCACCATGGCCAAGACCAAAGAGCTGTCCAAGGATGTCAGGGACAAGATTGTAGACCTACACAAGGCTGGAATGGGCTACAAGACCATCGCCAAGCAGCTTGGTGAGGAGGCAACAACAGTTGGTGCGATTATTCGCAAATGGAAGAAACACAAAATAACTGTCAGTCTCCCTCGGTCTGGGGCTCCATGCAAGATCTCACCTCATGGAATCAGCCCAGAACTACATGGGAGGATCTTGTCAATGAACTCAAGGCAGCTGGGACCATTGTCACCAAGAAAACAATTGTTAACACACTGCGCCGTGAAAGACTGAAATCCTGCAGCGCCCGCAAGGTCCCCCTGCTCAAGAAAGCACATGTACAGGCCCGTCTGAAGTTTGCCAGTGAACATCTGAATGATTCAGAGGAGAACTGGGTGAAAGTGTTGTGGCCAGATGAGAGCAAAATCGAGCTCTTTGGCATCAACTCAACTCGCCATGTTTGGAGGAGGAGGAATGCTGCCTATGGCCCCAAGAACACCATCCCCACCGTCAAACATGGAGGTGGAAACATTTTACTTTGGGGGTGTTTTTCTGCTAAGGGGACAGGAAAACTGCACCGCATCAAAGGGATATATATATATATATATATATACACACACACACTGACCTCCAAAAGTTTGGAAACACACTAGAAAAGTGGGGTTTTGGACAATATTGACATGAATCCTTTTTAATTTGTGATACTTTTGCAGTGATAAGGGGCAACATAAACTACGAAAGCATATTTTATTACATAGTTTATACTGTTACGGGGCTGACGAGACGTGAGACATGCGGATCCATATGCAAGGCTTTATTATAGAACATGGTCAGAAACAGGCAGGGTCAGACAGAGGCAAACAGGTATGGCAAGGGCAAGACAGAGCAATCCGTGGAGCAAGCGTGGGTCAACGATCGGTGAACAGTATCCAAAGGGGCAAGGCAGAGAGATAATCCAGAGTCGACAGCAATAATCCAAACGGGGAGCAAACACAGTCCAAACGGCAAGGCAAAGGGGTAAATCCAGTAAACACGGGCAGGGTCAGACACGGCAGGAAAACAAGGCAAGACTAAGACTAGAACAATGGCTATGGCTCTGTAAAGTTGCTATCGCTTGGGGAGTGATAAATGCTAACAATACAGGAAAACAAAAGAAACACGGAATGGCACGGTAAAGCAGCTAGCGCTAGGTGAGCACTAAACGCAGATCAATACTCGGCCCTGAGCAAGAGCAATCCCAGGCTTAAATAGAGTGATGGTGATTGTGAAATGGTGATCAGGTGTGTGTGATGAGTGAATGGTGACAGCTGATCTGTGCAATGCATAGTGGGAAATGGAGTCCAATGTGTTGTGTAGTGTGAAAAGTCAATGTGGTGAACGGGTGACCTCTGGTGGTGAATGAGTGGAAGTGCATGGCCAGGATTCGTGACATAGCCCCCCCCCAAGGAGCGGCTTCCAGACGCTCCTAAACAATCCAGGAGGGCGGTGGCGCGGAGGCGGAGCAGGGGGAGGGACGGAGGGCCAGGTCCCTGAGGAAGAACCGGCAGAGCAGGAAACCAGGGCGGAGCCAGAGGCCAGGTCAGGACCGACAGCGCAGAGGCCCACCAGGGCGGAGCAGACAGGACCGGAGCCCACCAGGGCGGAGCAGACGACCACCAGACCTGAGCTAGAGCCCACCAGGGCAGAGTAGATGGACCAGGAGCCCACCAGACCGGAGTAGAAGACCACCACGGTGGAGCAGACGACCACCAGACCCGAGCAGAAGACCACCATGGCGGGGCAGAGGACCACCAGACCTGAGCAGAAGACCCTAGCCAGGAAGCAGACTGGGCAGGAAACCATGGCAGAGTCTGAGATCTGGGGGAAACAGAGACAGACAACACAGGGAGAGCAGAGACAGACAATACAGGGAGAGCATTCATGATCTCAGGGGGCGTGGCAGGGCAGGACGAGGATTCATAGACTGCGTTTATAGCCGTGACAGGACAAGGCGTGAGCTCACAGACGGCATCTTTAGCCGTGACAGGACAGGGCGAGAGCTCACAGACGGCCTCTTTAGCCGTGACAGGACAGGGCGAGAGCTCACAGACGGCCTCTTCGGCCGTGACAGGACAGACAGTGAGTTCAGGGGCGGCCTTCATGACCGTGACAGGGTAGGCCGTGAGTTCAGGAACAGCCTCCGTGGCCGTGACAGGGCAGACAGCGAGTACAGGAACGGCCTCCGAGGCCATGACAGGGCAAACAGCGAGTTCAGGGACGGCCTCCGTGGCCGTGACGGGGCAGACAGTGAGTTCAGGAACGGCCTCCATGGCCGTGACGGGGCAGACAGTGAGTTCAAGAACGGCCTCCGTGGCCGTGACAGGGCAGACCGTAAGTTCAGGAATGGCCTCCATGGCCATGACAGGGCAGACCATGAGGTCAGGAACGGCCTCCGTGGCCGTGACAGGGTAGACAGTGACGTCAGGAACGGCCTCCATGGCCGTGACAGGGCAGACCATGAGGTCAGGAACGGCCTCCGTGGCCGTGACAGGGCAGACAGGAAGTTCAGGAGTAGGTGCCACCACTTCGGGAGGTTCTGCAGCGGAAGCCGCCACCTCTGGAGGCACTGGAGCAGACTCGTGGACAGTAGAGGCCTCAGCAGCACACTCGTGGACAGGAGAGGCCTCAGGAGCACAGTGTGCAGCCCACACACTCAAAATGGCAACCGCCATAACGGGAAGTACTGAGGTCAGGGGAACAGTCTCTGTAACAGACAGGGTTGAGGCCCTGGGAATGCCAGCTACTCGCACTGACATCAGTGGTGGGTCCATCACACTGGATATCAGCACTCGAAGGACTGACCTTGAATCTGTGGTAACAGACTCTGGCTGAGGAGCTGAGGCGTGAAGTGACTCTGGCTGGAGCACTGAGATGTGGTGTGACTCTGGCTGGAGCACTGAGACGTGGTGTGACTCTGGCTGGAGCACTGAGACGTGGTGTGACTCTGGCTGGAGCACTGAGACGTGAGCAGACTCTGGCTTGACAGCGACGACGTGAGCAGACTCTGGCTTGACAGCGACGACGTGAGCAGACTCTGGCTTGACAGCGACGACGTGAGCAGACTCTGGCTTGACAGCGACGACGTGAGCAGACTCTGGCTTGACAGCGACGACGTGAGCAGACTCTGGCTTGACAGCGACGACGTGAGCAGACTCTGGCTTGACAGCGACGACGTGAGCAGACTCTGGCTTGACAGGCATGACGTGAAGGGATGCTGTTGCTGCCGCCATTTTGTGAGTGAGTGAGGTGTCGCGTTCCTCCGCGACACCCACAGTAAAAGAGGAGCCCACACACAGTAAAGCATAGTCCATAAATTGACTGAGAGATGAACGGGGACCCTCGCGGATTAACCTTGACCGGAGCGGCTGATTAATGCCTTCACAAAAAAAGTCAATAAGTGCGTAGTCCGGCAGATCAGAAAAATAGGCGAGGTCTAAGTACTCCTGAATATAATCCTCGAGCGGTCGCGAGCCCTGCTCGAGGGTTAATAACAGTCGTGCACAGTCCATACCTGGCCAATGTCCTCTGGAAAAGCCGCTGGATCCTTTTGTGGCCGAGTATTCTGTTACGGGGCTGACGAGACGTGAGACATGCGGATCCATATGCAAGGCTTTATTATAGAACATGGTCAGAAACAGGCAGGGTCAGACAGAGGCAAACAGGTATGGCAAGGGCAAGACAGAGCAATCCGTGGAGCAAGCGTGGGTCAACGATCGGTGAACAGTATCCAAAGGGGCAAGGCAGAGAGATAATCCAGAGTCGACAGCAATAATCCAAACGGGGAGCAAACACAGTCCAAACGGCAAGGCAAAGGGGTAAATCCAGTAAACACGGGCAGGGTCAGACACGGCAGGAAAACAAGGCAAGACTAAGACTAGAACAATGGCTATGGCTCTGTAAAGTTGCTATCGCTTGGGGAGTGATAAATGCTAACAATACAGGAAAACAAAAGAAACACGGAATGGCACGGTAAAGCAGCTAGCGCTAGGTGAGCACTAAACGCAAATCAATACTCGGCCCTGAGCAAGAGCAATCCCAGGCTTAAATAGAGTGATGGTGATTGTGAAATGGTGATCAGGTGTGTGTGATGAGTGAATGGTGACAGCTGATCTGTGCAATGCATAGTGGGAAATGGAGTCCAATGTGTTGTGTAGTGTGAAAAGTCAATGTGGTGAACGGGTGACCTCTGGTGGTGAATGAGTGGAAGTGCATGGCCAGGATTCGTGACATATACATAGAAATTTTTTTTTTTTTGATTCATCAAAATATCCACCATTAGCAACTATGACAGCTCGGCATAATCTGGGCATCCGAGCTGTCAGTTTATTCAAACATTGACTTTGAATTGGAAATCAATTGCTGAAGCTACAGTATTAAGGTGTGCTGACCCAAAAATCTTTTAAAAACCTGGGCCAAGTTTAAACCAGTAACCAGGCATCACAGCTGGCAAAGGGGCATGTCTGACTTTGACATTTGACATTTGAAAATTATTATTGCTGGTCTTCAATGATAAGTTACTTTAATGTATTTGCACCAAAAAATGATAAGGATTTATGCTGATATTGTCCAAAACCACACTTTGCCAGGGGTGTATTATTACTGTATACTGTATTATTATATCATATATACTATATTATAATTATATATTATATATTATATATACTGTATTATAATCAATAACTATAATTTATGTTTTTTTGTCTAAATGGTTTTTATCCAGTTTTATTTCAGTTTAATTTTATTTATTTTGGTAAATACTTTAAACTACATTAAAATGAGAAATGTTCAACAAGCTCATCGAAAAACATGTTTGATATCCTCTGATTGGATAAAATCATGGTCTGAAACTTTTCTGTGAAAATCTATGACTGCTCTACATCTACAGATGGACAATGACTTTCAGCAAATCAGACTGCAAATCAGGGTAAAAATCTATACAAAAGTCATGTTTTCCAGCCTTAAGAAAGATACATTTTAGAAGCAGATGGTGTAGCTATAGCATCTAGCAACAAAAACTAACTGTACCATGTCACTCAGCCAAAATTTGATCCCATGACCAAAATTTCAATGCCAAAGAACACTTTGTCCTTATAAAAATATATGGAACACTATTTTGTACTTTATTAATGGAAAGTTCCACCTATTGTGTTTATGGGAGCTGTATTTTGTTTTTCAAGGACAGAGAGGCATCACATTTGATGTTCAGATTAAAAAAGGAATATGAACCTATCTGGAACTACTGTATAAACAGCATTAACTGAGCACATGGAGAGCAAACACTTTCAAATATTCACATAATTCCTATATTCAGCTGGGTTTATCATGTGGCTGCCAAGGCTGCTTGTGTGAATGTGAGACATGATATGCATGTATAATTGATTTATCTGGCCTTGTTTGTACCAAATGAAAATTATGTTTCATTGCATTGGAATTAAAGATGTGTAATTAGAGGCCATGTTTCATACTGCAAGAACGAAGCTTGATATACAGCAAAAATGAAACTGTCAGATCAGGCTAGTTTCCTAACTCCCTGCTTTCCATGAGATAAGATAGATGAACAACAGAAAAAAACAAAAGGTGGACATTTTATAAACAACTGAGCATAACCGAAGCAGTGAAGCATCAATGCACTTCAAAAAATTAATTTACTTATCTAATACTGAACATAACAGCTTTTATAATATCACCACATGATGAATTAATACAGTAATAACATCTTATTTAATAACGTCCGTGTAATTGTTTATATTGTTATATATATATATACACCCCTGACAAAGTGTGGTTTTGGACTATATCAGCATAAATCCTGATCATTTTTTGGTGCAAATACATTAAAATGTAATCTATATTTTCGCCCAGCTCTGATCAGTTAAATGCTACTATATAACATGAAGATATTAAGATATTATAAAGATAAGCATCATGGTTTTTGTAAAGCGGCTTTGAAACCATGTGTATTGTGAAAAGCGCTATACAAATAAATCTGACCTTGTGTGCGGTTTGACAAAACCAAACAAAAATCAACAACCAAAAAGTTAACAAGTTTCTACATAAGAAATAGAACTAGAAGTACCATAAAATACTGATTAAGAAAATTATTTTTGCAGTGTGAAGTTAAATATGAGGTCAATATGTGAATACGGTCTAAAGAATGATTGTCCAAAGCAATCCCATCATTCAGTTAGTTTAGCAGGATAAGTCAAAAACATAATTTAAACATATGCATGTTGAACTGCAAAAAAAAAAAAAAAAAAAACTGCTCAGGACCAACACAGGACTCATGAACAACTTTTTACCCCAAAACAGGAAAAATAATCGTGGATCATCCAGGAAACGACACACAGTATTAAGATTGAAGGGTATGTAAACTTTTGAAAGGGGTCATTTTTATAAATTCAGTTATTATTTTTTCTTGTGGAGTATAAAACACATCAGATAGAGCACAAGAATACTGTAGAACACAGTAGAACACTGTAGAACACAAGAACACAGCTACTGTAGCATCAGTTTATAAGGACAGACATAAGACTCCAGCGGAAACCCAGTGGAGAGCGACTAACACACATGATAGTGTAAGTGTGTCTTTATACCTGTGTTCCTGAGTCTTTATCTTATGGCTCTCAGATGAAAAGCAGCCGTGTGCGTGACCCATGAGGCTGAGGTGTGGATTTAGAGAAGCAACCCGGTCTTTGACAGCGAGCAGCGGCATCGACCGCGGTAGAGGGGAGAGCAAGGGGACGACGGTCAATATACCCAGACCCAATTAAGGCAGCCTCTGAATGTAGTCAATGCTGTAATTGCAGTGCCTTTCAGAAGTCATTTGATATAGTTAACCAAACATACATGAAATGCACTTCTCGCATGACAGTATGCAGGCAGAGTTTTTTTTTTTTTGAAAGGTGCACTGCGGCAGAGCAGAATAACCCGCAGCAGACTTCAGTGCATAAATGCATCGAAAAACCAATGAGCATCGACTATAAGCACAATGTGGTGCTGGGAAATCTTACATTGACTTGCAATTATTTGTTTTTGGTAAAATAAACTTTCTTCACATTCAAGAACCTGGAAAGTAACACTATTTATTTATTTAGAATATAAAAAATATGCATATCTTAAAATAAATTAATGCATATCTTTCAATACTGCAAAGAGGAAATCTACTGTTAGCAAATTTTTGCATAATAAAAACTATTTCTCCTTTAGAAATGCTGAAAGAACAGCGCTCATTCAAACACATAAAGCAGTGAATAATGACAGAGAAATGCAATCTGTAATTAATTATACTACACACGAGGCATAAATAATGCTGAAGCTACATATGAGACATTTATTATAACATATTCGCATGATGCGTGGCATAAATTAGTTTCAATTAAAAAATTGTTAAAAGATTAATCATGTTTTGTAATATTTGTTGTTAACAAATGATAAACAAAACATTATGTCTGAAATTTTGCAGCAGGCCTATTAAATTACAAAAAATATGCATGTCAGATATGCATTGTTAAATGGCTATATTGCTGTAAATGAAATGAGAACATTTTACATCTAAAACTGATATTGATATTGAATTTGATAAAGACTGGTATGGCATTGAAAAAATTGTATTATTGCCCATCTTTACTAAAAGAGCTGTGATTGTCAAAGGTGTGTAATTTCTGTGCTACCGCTTCTGCCATTGGTCAGTAAAGCAAATAGTCCCGCCCCACACTCACGCCATTGGTTGTTGCAAAGTTTCTATGTCTAAACACTCAATCAAACCAAGCAGTGTTTTAATAGATCCAGTGACAGTATTTCCATGTTTCGGGGGAAATACACCTATGGAGAGCTTATTTTATCTGCATATTAAGTTGGAATAAGAGAAACTATTTTACCATTATAAATATAAAGTAGCACACTGGACCTGTCGATGATGCCCATCCTCGGGCCTGAGGTCTGTTTGTTTATATTTATTTAATGTAAGTTGTACATGTTGTAACTTATGACTCCTCTATATTATATATTTCATCACTGTTTCATTACAAAATTGGTTTCAGCCATAGTACCATAATACAGCCTATTAATTTGTGTCAGGAGTAGAAATCAAACAAAGTGACTGTAATAAAGAAGCCAATACCCGTTTAGTCACGCGAAATGGTAAAAATGGTCATGACAAATATTCCATTAGAATATTTAACGGTTAAACACCTTACTGTGGGACGTGCGTTTCTTTAATACGCCACTACAGAGACTGCTCGTGAGCTGTTATGAGCAATGGATCATGACTTTTGTTCAAGCTTTATTTTTTTATTTTTTTCAATCTATTTGCACTGTTTAAATGGGCATCAGTTTTTTGTTTGCTAAATCCCCTTCAAAGTCACTGCAGGTGTGAGACATTGATTAACCCAATGTTAAGAGATGTTAGCCCATGATAAAGTGCAGTATGCGTTTTCGAAAGTTTGAAACTGTGAAAGTTTGTAGTACACTTAGTATTTTCCCATGTCTCTCTTTCTCTCACTTCCATTCTCTCTAGTGTCTCATTTGTCTGTATCTCTTGTCTCTACTTACCTTGAACGTGGAAAAGGTCACCTCACTCCTCTGAGCGTGTTGCAGGCCACGTTCACAGGAAATTAATGGTTTGTGCCAGCGATTGCCTCCGCTCCCTCCCCAGCATAGTATTTTTGGTTTACTTAAAGGACACATTTATTGAAGGAATATATAAATATGGATTCATGACAGGCACTTAGTTTGATGCATTTGTATATCAGGCCCTTTTTTTTGGCTTCATTGCTCAAGTAAAGTATTTCAGAGGCAACACATATATAATAGACAAAGAGCGTCAGCTTTCAGCGTGGTAAGAGTGCCTTGTGATCTGCCGGGTGCAGTTCTAAGCGCTGACTGATGTTCTTCTGCTTAGAATGGGGGCCGCTGAGGGAAATCATTGGTGCATCCATGGCTTTGCTGGCTGTTTACACTCACACAACTGTTAGATTATGGTTGAAATGATTCGCCCAGCCACACCAGTGACTAGCGAAAATAATCCACTCAGCATGTCCTTTCAATGACCTGAACGACATGTAATATTTCACATGTTACAGTGTGGTCAAACACATTGTTATGGACCATTAGTCTTCATTTCTTCAAACTGAAGTGTCAAAACTGATTCTGGAAAATAAATTCTAGCCCTACAGTATGTGCTCTATCCCGATGACCATCCTTTTGCATTTTAGCTCATGCTAGCTCATGATTCATTACCATCTGCTCAATATGGCCTTGACTGCCCGATTGTTATATTAGAACCCCACAGTCACCTCAACTGGGTCTATTAATCAAACTGATCTGCTCTGGAGCCCCTTTAACATTTATAATTTGTGCTTTAGTGCAGATGAAAAGACATAGTCTGGTTACAAGCGGTTGCAGAGAGAAAAGCATAAGCATTGTTTGTTTAAAACAACATTGGAAATGCCAAAATTTGACATTTTATTAGACGGAACGCATTAAAAAATTGTCGTTATTTTTCACCTCTACGATCTGATGAGCTCCTCCATGTTCTGTCAGAATCAAGTTTCATTCTAACAAATGCAAAAGGTTTAAAGACGAAGGGTTTTTAACACATTTTAGGGCTTCTTCTGATTTTCAGATGTGTTATTTTTATGCTGTGCGCCTGACAGACTTCAAACCAAGAGTTCTCTGTAGCGCCACACACACACACCCTTGCCGAGCACTATTCTTACAAATGTGATGTGGCCAGAATAGCTCTAATGAATTGACCACATAATTCACAACATGACAGGAGACACTGCTGTGTTCTCTACCTAATTCTCAGCTCTCATCTAAATGTCCCTGACATTTCTATCCAACCACTTGGATGTACTATTTACCACATCGACAGCACAATTTAGCTCCAGTGAAGCCAAATGAATTGAAGTGTTGTTGTTCAGTAAATTATGGCTCTCTGATGTCCGAATGCTGTTTATCTGACATGGAGAACCTGATGATTCAATCTCGCCAGTTCTGCAAGAAAGGAAGATTTCTTTTTTTAGCTTTTTAAGCAAAATATTCAGAAGCTGCACTGCATGCTGTTTACTGGTCTATACTACAGTACACTAGAGTTTCAGTTTGTTATAGGACTACAGTAGGTGGTATATTAATTAGTTTTTTTCACACTCAAATTTGTTCATAGTAGTCCTAAAGGTTTATTTTCATGTATATATGAGCAGAATATTACCATTTAGTTCAATACAAATACAATGTTCTAATATATTTTACTCTTTGGGCTCAAAATGAACACTTTTATTCAGCAAGGATACATTAAATTAATCAAAACTGTCAGTGAAGACATTTATAAAGTTGCATTAGATTTTTTTTCCCCCCTGTTTCTCATAAATGCTGTTCTGTTGAACTTTTTATTCATCAAAGAATAAAAAACCTCACGCAGAGAAATGCAGCAAATCAGCATATTAGAATGATTTCTGAAGAATCATGTTACACTGAAGACTGGAGTAATGATGCTGAAAATTCAGCTTTGCATCACAGAAATAAATTACATTTTAATATATATGAAAATAGAAGAGAATTATTTAAAATTGTAATAATATTTAATGATTAGTTTTCTATATTTTTGATAAAAACAAATGCAGCTTTAGTGAGCATAGAATACTTCATAAGAGATTTCCTTTATTTTGTATTTTTTCCTGTATTCCTGTATTACTGTATTTTTACAGTTAAAAACAATATGCCACATTACAGTGGCTGCTGGATTAAAATTTTAAACTATTTGATAATAAATACGTAATTATCAATATATATGTATCGAGAAAGTTGAAAAAAATGAGGATTTCAAGTAAAGTGAGTGTAGGCTACTAAACAGTATCTGAACCATCTTTTATATAAAAGATCAGCCTTATTGATTTCGACTAATATTGTTGTGAGAGAAACTCCTGCATTGGGCCTGTTAGGACACAAAACCATACTTGCCTCTTAAATAAAATCATTAGCCTAACAATTGGTTGCATAAACAAAGCCATGGCGAAACAGAGAAAGATGGGTTTTCTGGCATATACTGCTTTTGTGTTTATTGATTTAGTTATTTGAGATAGTGACCTACTCATGCAACCGTTCTAGCAGAATGGAAAAAGTAATACGCAGATTTAATGTACATAAATTTGTTAGCACAGACTTAAAATAGACCTTTAAAAGTAGCCATTATGGAGAGGATTAAGGGTTGCGACAGAGGGTGAAGAGGTTGTTGATGTGTGCAGGCCTACTTAGGCTACAAGTGTGCTAATGTTGATGTTACTTTTCAACATTTAATCCTCAAATACTGTGGCAATCTCACAGCCTCAGTTCATCATTAGCCTCAGATTTCCCCCTTTTCAACTGTTTTTAGGTTTATGAATGCAGCGTACTGTCATTAATCTTTAAATGCGTGTAAGAATACACTTCCCGCACCCATCAGAAAACGCACAGTTCATGGTCTAGCTATTTTATGGGTCAGTGTTAATGGAACCGCTGGCAGAACCGCGTACAGATCTGTGAGTCATATGGCCACTCTGAACAAACATGTTTACGTCTTTGTTGCAGCTTTCAGTTAGCGCTAATGCTGCCGGTCGTGCTCCAGATTTGATGTCACGCGGGGAGCATGTCGCAGATTGAGAGTTGACGTAATTGAAATGCGATTGTTTCCGTTCTTTCTTCTCTCCTGAATCTCAGGAGAGTTCAGAACGTTTTACCGTGTCGTGTTGTAGAGCTCTTTCTGCGTGTCGCCCAGTTTCACAGCTCTGAATATAATCAATGCTAATGTGACTACCGATGTGGCTCGCAGGCGTTCTGCTATGATGAGTCACAGAGGACAGGAAAACAAAAAAAAGAAAAACCAGGCCTGTTCACGCAGAGGTTTCAGTTGCCTTTCACATTAGCATCTAACAGGTATTTCTACTCCTTTAAAGTGGCGATGGTGCTGTTTCAATATACGGTTGAGTTAATTCAGATAAATTGGTGTCAAAAAGTGGCTCAATTTACCTGAATTCATAATATTTTCTCTGGCATTATTGTAAAGGTTGACTCTCATCTCTATTCAGGAGTGAAAATGATCATACACGAGATATAATTTAAACCTCAGCACACATTTAAAATGATAAACCTCCTGATTTTTGTTTCTTGTCGTGTTTCATGAGACGTCCTCATTAATTCTGCCTAGAGTGTGTTGGTTACTTCGAAGGACTTTTTTCCCAGATATAATTTAGTTTAAAAGAGAGACCACACTGGATCAATAAAGGCCGAGTCAATGATGGATGGTACGCCATTTATTAATTTCACCTCAGGACAAATTAAAACCACTCTGGGTACTTACACATGGAGCATATGAGCAGAAATACTAGCCTTGGTTTTGACTTTGCATAATCTTGTTTACAGGATGGATCAAAATGTATGGCATAAATTTTGGAATTTTTATTTGTCTATTGTCACTCACTTTCACAGCTCAGCTAATATTTTTAATGTATTTTTTTTTTTTTTTTTACCCAAATCATAATTTTACCCAAACAGCCACTGTAAACAGGTATATTGACTACTTTCTTAGTGTTTTCAGTAGTGTTGTATAAGGTACTCTAAAAAGTAATTAAGTAAAAGCTGCTAATTATATCTTCAACAGAGTAATTGTTCTCATACTGTTCTAAATCCTATATCATATCAGCCTCGACAAGTTGAACAATCCAAGGATAGATCTGAAACTGCTCTTTTAATTCTTTCAAATAAACTTCAAATTGCATAAATTCTTCTTGAACTTAAAAAAAAAAAAAGAATTTAAAGGGACAAGGTTACTGTCACAGTGCACACAACGGGGAGGAACAAGGAGACAAGGATAAACTCAAATAAACAGTCTTTAACGAAATCCAACAAGGCAAGACAAGACAAGGCTGAGACACAGAAACACCGGGAGTAACGAGTATACCAGACCAACACTAACTAAACAGACAGGAACTTAAATACACAGATAATAACTAAAACACAGCTGGAACAGAATTAACTAATAATCACACTATAGATGAGGACAGGAAACAAGCCAAATAAGGACACAAGAGGGAAACACATGACATTCAAGATTCAAGATTTTTTATTTGTCACATACACAATTATACAGAGTATAACCAGCTGTGAAATGTAGTCACGACACATGACTGAAGTTACATTAAAACATACATTTTAATATTAGATTTTAACATCACTATTGTTTTATATATAATTGTTCTATAGCCTATACCTTATTCAATGGAATTACATCATAAGTAACTGCAAAAGGAATTAAATAAATATTAAAATGAATCCCTTACTTTACTTTTTCAAGGGAAAAGTAATTAAATTACAGTAATTACTTGGTAAAGCATTTCACCCAACACTGAGTGTGTACGATTGTTTTAATGTTTTTGAAAGTCTCTTATGCTCACCAGGGCTGCATTTTTGTGGTTAAAAATACAGTAAAACAAAAAAAATATGTTTTTACAGCTCTGTTTATATTTAACATACTTTATTTTATTAACATGTTACTGGGTTTGCAGTCAACATGATACAGCATGCATTACCAATGCACCGACAAACTGTTCACAGACAAAAAAAAAAATAATGCAATTCCAGAGAAAGTAAACAGAATTTTTATTTAATATTAACTAACCTGTATTTACTGCAACAACATGCTACAGAGACAAAAGGGGGAAACCCATGTGGCACCAAATAAGAAGCAATGACCTACTGGTTTGCGTTTGAGTATTGATTATCTTACAAAGTGAGAGAGGGAGACAGACAGACAGAGACAGACCAGGAGACGGGAACAGAGATGATGGATGCTGAGGTGCATAAGTAGGGTAGGTCAAACTTGAAGGCGAGGACATGTCCAACTTTCCCGGGCCCTGCCGCTCAGATGAACTCATTAGAAGTTAATTAATCACATGCATCGATCCATTGTCACTTTCCTCTGCAGCTGCCTGAGAGAGAGACGGGGCTCAGGTTCTGCAGAAAAAGCTCTCTGTGTCAACATCCACATCCTTTAGGAGCGGTTTCTGCTGAGGCGCCAAATCCACACCAGAAATATGAGCAGGTTATCGGCTTAACAGGTTGGAATATGTCCTCTTTATACTTACGGTCGCTATAGATCTATCTTCATGCGTGCAGGAAATATACACACTCACACTCCCCTCCTCCAGCTGGAATGCATTCGGCTGAAGTGTATAAATGTGACAATACTGAATCTCTGCAAAGTTTGGGACTGTATTTTTATGATTACAGGTTGCTCTGAACCAACGTTTCTGGGATGAAGCCTGCAGCTTGTGTTGAAGGAAAATGTTTGATGTTGTTAATAAATGTACTTGATATACACTCACTTTCACTTATTTCTGCGCCATTAACATTTTCTGCTTCTAGTAGTGACGCTTGTGCTGTGTTTGCATACTTTATCACAGTTGAGATGGAATAGATGCAATGTTTGTCAAATACACAGACGTTTCAGATCAAGCGACAGAAACAATTTAAATGCAAAACATTATGTACTGCATAATACCAGAATAAAGTTCAGCATAAGCCTATACTATTTACTGTACATATAAAGTGGGGTCTATATTTTGTATATTTTTTGGGGTCATATCAGTTTTACTTTGAGAAACCTGACAGAATGAGTCAGCCAACTGCTGATGTGGTGTCAGTGCTAAAAAATATTTACCACTTGCATGCACTGCAGCATGCACTCAGTCAGCTCTGCATTACATATATATGTAAACTACTACATATTTTACACCACCTTTTTTCTAAATATATACATGCATGTGTGTGTATGTATATATAAATAAATATACACAGTGCATACACATATATTATGTAAACAAAAACTTTTATTTTGGATGCGATTAATCGTTTGACAGCACTAATATACACATGCTTAAAAACACTAACTTGATGAGATTCATAATTTGCTTTAGTAAATACAGTATAATACTGATTACACTGATATACAAAAATATAATTTTGTTTTGTTTTGTTTTTCTGATTTCTATTTATTTAACCAATAAAAGTGACTAGGACATGGACTTTGTCACTGAGGTTTTATACCTTATAATTAATGAATGAATGAATGAATTAATTAATTAATTAATTAAAAAATTAATTATTAAATCTAAATATGCATACAGTCTGGTTTAAGTCAGCACTTAATCATCATTGTAAAAGACTTTGTATCACATGCTTTATTTTCAAATGGTAATATATTCCACAGCTGGGAAACCTTTAAAAGCTCTTTGTTCTTTTGTGGTTCTGGATTAATCAATCCTACACTGTAAAAAAAAAATCTGTCAAATTCACGGTAAAAAACTGGCAGCTGTGGTTGCCAGAATTCTACCGTATAAAATACAGTAGCAACGTTTTAGGTTTTACGGTTTTAACTTAAATTTACAGTTAAACACCGTAATTTCTTTAACTGATATAATCTTAATATACCAACCTATTAAAGTACTGAAATCTGTTTTGTTTTTTTGAAATACACTGATAACCACCAAATGCAGGTGATGATGAGAAAGTCACATGATGAGCCAAAGCCCATCACAAGCAACTTTTAACCAATAGCATTTACAGAAGGTGCAGATGCAGTGTCATTCATACAAGCACTAAACACCATCATGGTGAGACTCCTTAAAATGAAATATGCTATAAACATTAATTTAACAACATTAGATGTAACATACAACCCTAATAAACATAACTGATAAGAAAAAACTAAGAAGAAACATAGTTATTTCAAAGAAAAAACGTCAAATTCAAACAGAATTTGAAATAGAACGCAGGGAATTCTGGGAACATCAGTTTACGGTTTTTCCCTGTAAATTTTACAGGAAGTTTCCGTTAACCATGTAACAGGTTTTTACCGTAGCATTTTCACAGTTTTTTACCGTTAAATCACGATCATTTTTTACAGTGTACAATTTCCACCTGCTGTACTTAACCTGGTAGTTCTACAATTATAATCCTGTCTAAGATGTGATTTTATCAATATTTTTATTATCGGACCAAGTTGAGCATACCTAGACAAGTCACATTACTTTGCCTCAACATGTCATGCGACTGAATAATTTCCTCAGAAAAGAAGATATCGTGAGACTAATATCATTGCACAGCATCTCAAATGTTCCTCTGATGATTCTGAAATGCAAAAGCCAGAAACACAGTTTATAGAATAGTTTATTAAAGTTGTCTCTGCATATTCAGCTGGGGAAGGAGAAAGTGTTTTAACATTAGGAAAAATGTCACACTTCAGCTTTAAATGCTTAAAATGTGCTGACTTAAGGCTCAAGTATGTTTTTAAGAAATAGGTCAGTATTCATTATGCCTCAGAGGAGTGTTCTGTAACATTTCTGAAGAGTATGTTTTATTTTCGTAGCTGTGGAATCGGGGTGGCAACACAGGTGTCAAATATGCAAAGCTTGTGCACGTGCAGTCTTTACCTCAGCCTGCTGCAGATACCATTTCACCCAGGACTGAAACATGAGCGCTTGTTATTTTTGAGACGTTCAACCAGATTGTTGTCAGTGAGATTCTTACTTTAGGTGTCATCTATGAAAAGCTATTTTTTGACAATATCACCACTGGAGGTGTAAAATGCTTTGTTTTCACTCACACTCCTGAAAAACATGCTCAGAGGTTATGCCGTTTGAAATGTACAGTATAGCACATGTAAATAATTTCAACTCTCTTTCATAAAACACATTATTATCCTTATACCTCTAACAATTGATTTTTGTAAGTATCTCATAACTCCGTCAACAAGAATTCGTAATGCCACATATGATAATATGCAATATTATTATGTAGGATTATATTCACTCTGTTCTTTTTGGAGTGTTCATTCCATTATGATATTTTTGTCTTTGTGTATTTTAAATGGGAAGTCAATGTCAAATTAACAGTGACTTGAACATTTAAGTCACACTTAATAATGTCTGAATGGATTTTGTTATATATTACAAAGACATTCATACATTTTAAGTGCAGCTTGTGTCTCCAAATATGATTTTGGATGTAGACGGCCATTAAACATGTTTGTGTTGGTAATAAAATGCAGTGGCCGTGTGTAATGAAATTCTGAAGAGTATGATGACAAATGTTCTCTGTTCACACTGGAATAAAATGAAGACTATAAACCCTGTTATTTAAGTTAACCACGTAAAAAACAGCACCATATAACTTTTGAAGTCCGTGTTTTAGAGTTAGCTGTTGATAAATTTATCAATATATTGATTTTGGCCCAGGCACCAAAACATTGCATTGTTGTTTTGTGGCAGTGGATACTGTTCGCTGTAAAGATACTGGCTGGTCACAGATTGACCTAAATACATGAAAAGTGATATATGGTATATGTACTATAATGGTAACTGTAATATATATATATATATATATATATATATATATATATATATATATATATATATATATATATATATGTATATACTGGTTTGTGTGTGTGTGTGTGTTTAACAAACAATTATAAGCAGCAAAAAGCAGTGACAATATTAAGAACCATTATTGATAGCTGAGCACAAATTATAATAAATAAGTAAATAATGACGACGATGATAATAATAATATCATTATAATCCTGTAATATATAATAAATAATATAATCCTGAAAAATTACCATTTTCTACAAAAATATTGACAAATATTTCAACATTAATAATAAGAACCATTATTAATAATTGAGCACCAATAATAACAAATACAATAATAATAATAATAGTAGTAGTAGTAAATATTGTTTTATAATTAATTGTAATTAAAAATATATAATAATATCATTAATTATAATCAATGATTGTTTACAGATAAAAAGGACAATTAATAATTATTATTATTATTATTATTATTAATTGTTCTTTTTATGATCACTGCTGTAAACAGTCATTGATTATTATTGATTATTATTATTATTATTATTATTTATTTATTTTAAGTACACACACACACATATATATATATAGACCACTATATTATTACAACACATAACAAATTAATCAACAGAAGTTGTTTTTTATCAATTATAATGAACAATAAATGATTAATTGATAAGAAGTAATGAATGCTACAAAATTTAGCCTTGCTAAGTGTAATAGATTAAATTACACTTTAAAGTATATTATAATAGAAAAAAATGGTAAAAATGTATTAGATATTAGTACTGCTTTTACTGTATTTTTATCAAATAAATGTAGCTTTTGTTACCATGTAGACTTTCTTCTTTCAGAAACTTGTACATAATTGTATTTTAAAATATAAAAACCTAAATGGTATTTTAATATTCAGCCATGTCTTTTCTTCTCACTATATTTGATTACAACAAATCAAAAATTAATCCACAGAAAAGTTTCTTTTTAGTTTAAAAGGAGGCCCATCAACTATTCAGATTCTAGAGACGAAACACTAAAACTTCACCATCACAGGAGAAGTGCTTGTGTATCAGCTTTCCGTTCAATTAACAAATCCCTCTTTTCCATGGCTGATGCTGTAGGGATAAGCTAAAAGGCTTTTACTTCCCTCGCTGAAGTCTCTCATGCATATGCTGAGGTATTTTAACAGTAGATTAATGCAGCGACATTATGAGGACCTTGGATCTGTGAACTTGTGTGCGTGTATGTGCATAAATCAGCAGAGGTCAGACCTGCCATTATACCAAATTATAAATATTTTGTCAACTAATCAGTGGGGGCTTGGCAAGAAAGGAGTAAAAAAGCAAGTGAGAGGGAAAGACTCTCTGCTTACCCGTAGCAGCAGTGCTCTCCGTACCTATATATATATAGTAGTCTGCTCCCTTCTAAGGCAGCATCTATGGGACTAGTGGAGGTCCTGACTCACTTAGTGACCTAAGAATAGAATAGAATAGAATAGAATAGAATAGAATAGAATAGAATAGAATAGAATAGAATAGATAATTCATACATTAAGAGTCATTATAGAAACTATTTATGGCTTGTTAGCCTTGTGATAAAGTTTTCACCTTCAATGTGAGGGGACCACTGTTCAAATCCTGGCCTAATGTTAAAATTATATTTTATACAGCTTTTGTTGCATAATTTCATTCATTCATTCATTCATTTTATTTTTTTTGGAAACTGTGATAAACTTCTGTTCATAAATTTGGGTAGTTTTATTCAGCAAGGCATATTAGATTGTAAATCAAATGTAAATATAAAGACTTTTATAATGTTACAAATATTTCTATTTCAAATAAACATCAAAGAATACTGGGAAAATGGTTTCCACAAAAATATTATTCAGCAAAACTTTTTTAACATTGACGATAATAATAATAATAATGTTTCTTGAGCAGCAAATCAGCATATTAGAATGATTTCTGAAGGATAATATGACACTGAAGACTGGAGAAATTATGCTGAAAAGTCAGCTTTGCATTACAGGAATAAATTACATTTTAAAATGTATTAAAATAGACAACAGTTATTTTAAATTGTAATAATATTTCACAATATTACTTGAAATTATTTTACTGGTATTCTATTTATTACTAGAATTATATTATATTATATTATATTACAAATATTTACAACATTATATTTATATTTATAAATATAAAAAAAAAAACTATTTTGAATTCTGCAACATCTCTCCTTTTACGTTCCACAGAAACAAAAGTCAATTTTGTGCAATATGAGAGTGGTTCATGTAAATGCTGACAAGATGAAGTATGGCTTCACCACAAAGAATGCACGCTATGCTGCTTTAGAATCTGGCTGAAATAAGAGATCTTAGAAGGAGGCATAATTATTCTGCCTACCTTTTGGAACAGCCTACATTGACTCCAATCCATAATCTGAGAGTGGGAGTTCTTTCTAACATCAGCAATATTGATGACTCGCTCTTCCTCCTTCAACAGCTACTTCAGAACAACTCATCTAACCACATCAGAGCAAAGTCTCCTGTGATTAATGTCTGATGAGATTAGAGTGCAGCTGAATTGTTTAGTGCTACAATAAGGTTGACATCAACAAAGTCACAAAGGGTTGAATTGCGGCGAAGTGCATGGCTGGCGTAGGATAATGATATTTTTAAGGTTGGTGATGCTGGCAATGCATGGACTTAATGGGCTTACAAGTTCACTAGCAGCATCAGAGAGCTATTAAAAGTAAGAATACATATTCTATTCAAATGAGAAAATGAGCCAGTCACTTCAAAAGCTACCAGCGAGAGTGAATCAAAACTAGTGTCCTTTAATGTTACTACATGCAGATGCTACAATAAAAATATAAAGAGACACAAAAAGCCTTTGACAGTCTAAACATGAAGGGACTGTTTACAATATATGCCTAACAATCTCCTCCTTAATGCCACTCTGAATCAGTGATCTCCTTAAGTCTTTGCAGGTCACCGGAGAAAAGAAAAGTCCCACTTTAAAAGCTCATTTACTGTTAGGCAGCACATTAAATCAAGGACATCCATTTATGCTACCTGTTCTTGAAAGCCGCTGACTTTAATTCACACCTGACGCGTGCTTGAATGTACAGAGCTATAACTGACTTCGAAACCTGTCATCTTGGCCGACCTCTGTCCTCGTACGGCGTAAGTGTAAAAATCACATTTTCCCCCAACACGTAACACAATTAACATCAGCCAGGAACACGCTCCACATATTTGTAATAAGGAATTAAGACGCTATTGTACATGAAAGCCACGCAGGCTTGAATCGTGTCATATAGACCTTGTGAAAAGCGGAAAAGTCATGGTGGCTTTGAATGCTTTTGTGCTAAAAAACACATTTATCAGCCTTCAACCATGACTTGGATTTCATCATGAAAATGTTTCTCTGCTGGGTTTTGTTTATGTGAATATATTCCTGTTGCGTGCTATCCAAATATGGGGATGCTTCCTGAAAAATAGGCTATTTTAAATATTTCTGAATATGAATTGATAGAATTGCACTACATGGGTCCATGAAGACAACCTCAAGTTATTTCATTTTGAGATTAAGCATGAAAATAGATCTTTCCTTGCTATGGCAGGGATGTTAGAATCCCAATTAATTTGATAAATGTTGTGTTTTTCCCCCTCCATCTTAGTGGTGTTTCAACAATAATTGCCAGGATCTTCAAGGTCATTAACTAACCGCTGTCAAATGCCAGTATCTTAGTTTGAAACCTCTCATTAATTATTACTCGTCTCTCTGGAATATGTGAGTCTGATTGTTTAATTACACCAAGCAGCGGTCTGATATTTCTTGGTAGAGAACTCACTTTTTTAGTGGCCTTGGTTCCAGAAGTATTTTCCCATTCCAATTCAGGGATTCCCATTCATTTTCCCCATAGTTATAAGCCATGAACCACACTAAATAGCTGAACATGAAAGTATTTGAACCACACTAACCGCACTAACGTGAAAATATTTGAAAACTGGACAAACAGACAAAGGTACAAGACTGTGTACATGACGGTTTTAATAAGGGCAAGATGTAAATTAAAAATGATGGAGAAATATATAACCATTGGCTTAGAGATGTTGATTATATATACAGTAGAAACAATATATTTTACATGTATTGCAAAATATGCATACAAATATTTAGGTAGTTTGAGAGAGTTGGGAAACTTTTGTGACTTGTGACTTACTTTGGTGCGATTTTTTTTATTTATTTATTCACCCTCAATTTCACTGATGAACACGATTAATAAAATTACAATAAAGCATGATGATGACTTAAAAAAAAAAGCATATACCACATAGCTTACAATCCTCATTACTCACAGTTTAGAAGTTATATAATTCACAATCAATTTCACTATGGAAATAAATGGATTTTTACTTTAGCCGAATTAAATTGGTGCTGCTTTCGTATCGCTTGTATCACAGTGGTCTCACACTCTCTTGTTTCATACAGGCACAACAGAAAAAAATCTCACTTCTCAGTTATCGGATGTAGTGAAACTTTTGTTTTATTGTTGCAGTATTTGTCTTGTTGCTGACTGTTTTGTACATTGTAATGGACTAAAGAACTCAAGTTTGGAAAACCCTGCTGTAAAGTAATGTTTAATGCACTTCATGTTGTTGATAACGAAATAGTTGACGAGTTAGGTCAAAAGTAATCTAAAAGTAATCAAATAGCAGTCAGAATACTTGACCTAATATATGTAATCCAATAGATTACGTTACTAACCACAATTTTCGTCAGGTAATTTGTAATCAGTATGGACTACAATTTGTAAGTAATCTACCCAGACAATCTGGCTGCTGAAGCCAAATCCCCATTTCCGGCCTTCTCTAGCCACCATCCAACCCTGAGACAAGACATGAAGGATAAATTTACACGATGGCATTACTTCCTGTTCTCAATGAACAGGTGTTATCGATCACTTGTCAGCACTCTGACATTCAGTAAGTGTAAAGTGAGTGAAGGAGAACAGTACAGTGAGCTACAGTATTCTATCACATTCATTATTTTGTTTACAAATAGTGCTGTAAGTGATTTCAGTAAGACTGTGCACGCGCTCTCAATGAAACCCCACCCTCCAAAGACATGACAGCCAATCTAATGTCAGCTCTCTCAAAGTTCAACATGATTGACATGCAGAGAGCATCTCTTAAGGTTTGGTCACATGTACTGACATGTCCAGTCAATCCAGAAATCCTGTAATTTTCGCTCATTTTGAAGTTGGTCATGTGGATTTGCTGCACAGATCAACAGCTAATATGAAACATCCACAGAACTTTGGCTAATTTTCTTGCAAAGCTCTTTCAAAGTTATAAACAAACATTCTTACAGTAACGTTAAGATAAAGCTCAATTAAAATGATCTGGTCTTTTTAATGTTGACATTAGTACAAAAATGTTATTTATACATCATTTATGGAACATATAAATATTTCAGTTGGATGTTTGTCTAATGTTTCTTTAAACATTACTAATTACTTGTTTCAGAGCATTCAGAGACCACTTAAAAGTAATGTTTGCATAATGTTCACAAAGTTATCAAATTGAGCATTCACTTGATGGTTTGTGTAAAGTTTGTATAGCCATGAAATGTTTATAAAACATTGGACATTTTGAATGTCTAGAAGACTTTAAGAAGAAGAAAATAATCAAAACATTCAAAAACTGAAGAGACCAAAATAGTTCAATAACAATCAATATCTCTTGGCAGTGTATTTTGAAGAAATACATTTCTCTCAAATTCCAAAATTATTATGATTAACACAGTGGACATTCTCATTATTTTCAAGTTTGTCAATCCTTTCCAGGTATTGTACCTTGACTTACAATGTATTATGCCAAATGTTGACTCACTCAAACAAATGTATCTTTCCAGCTAAGAATGTTATTGTTCTAAGAATGTTCCGAGAACATTATGCTATGTTCTTGTAATGTTTTCAGCTGCACGTTTTACTTTAGTTCCCAGAATATTCTCCAAAAAGGTAGACTAACATTCTCTAAAAACATTTAAAAAATGTTAATTGACAACATTATTAGAAAATTATCCTCTAGCATTCTAGTAAATATTTAAGCAGGAAGCTTCCCATTGGACATTGGATGTGGACTGTTGTAGAAATGTTGTTTTTTAGGTTGAAAGTAAAAACCTTTGTTTGATGAAGCTCCAACTTCATTAAATAACGCCATAGCAGCATTACCAGCTTCACTTATTATAAACCAGATTGACTTTATTTCTGTCATACATTTACAAAAGGTCTTATTGAGATTAACAGAGGTTTAGATGTTGATGTCGGTTTGAAAGTAATCGTTTGGTTTGTTGTCGCCATTATGGTGATAAGTGTTTGCTTTTAGTTGGGCAATTTGATTCTTGACTTTTTGATGTTTTTCTCCATCTGCTATAACTATGTTTATGTCAAAAACAGCAAAAGAATGTGTAATTACATTATGCCAGTTACTTGCTGATGATAAAGATAATCTCATCACCTAGCAGTCTCATTTCACCCAGTCTAATCTATGGTATTGGTTGCACATGATTTAGTTTAGCAACTCAACGGTTCTACAGACTGCGATCTTTGTCACACAAACATCAAGAATCAGTGTATGAATCTCAACAATGGTGACATACTTCATGCTGCAGTGTATTCATGACCCTGCAATGCATTCATCATACAAAACTCATCCAGGGCTCCCACAATGCATTGCGCCATGAAGCATGTCGTCATGTTGTGATTCATACACTGATTCTTGATGTTTGTGTGCGTTTAAGCATTCGGTAGTTCAAAGTGATTTGTGAACAA
The DNA here is from genome assembly GCF_936440315.1 of Barbus barbus. Taxonomy (NCBI): domain Eukaryota; kingdom Metazoa; phylum Chordata; class Actinopteri; order Cypriniformes; family Cyprinidae; genus Barbus; species Barbus barbus. The sequence goes on from NC_136734.1 coordinate 4,782,547, forward strand.
TGTTGTTTTAAAAATTACAGACAGAAATACAGATTATCTGATTAGAACACTGCCGGACCCTGTGCTGTTGAAATCCATTACTACAATCACTAATAAGAAATTAATGGCATAGAATAGACAACATCATCGGATCACATTTTCTTTTGCTGTTTTTGCCATAACAAACATAGTTACAGCAGCCAAATACAAACGCAACTGGAAAAGTCTGAGTCAAACTGCCCAACTACTGATCACCATAATGGTGAGTTCAAACCAAACTATTATTTTTAATAAACCATCAACATCTAAACCTCTGTTAATCTTAATAAGAACTTTTATAAATGTATGACAGAAATAAAGTAATTTAATGACGCTGGAGCTTGACATCAAACAAAGGTTAGGTTTTCACTTCCGACCAAAATTTGACTTCTGTCCACATCTAGTGGAATGGGACGTTTCCCACTAAAATCTTTATTAGAATGTTCTAACAATGTTATCAATAAACATTTTTAGAATGTTTTTAGAGAATGTTATCCTACCTTTTACCAGAACATTCTGGGAACTAAAATAAAACGTGCTGCTGAAAACATTCCCAGAACATGAAAAATGTATAGATTTATAGTTTGTAGTCCTATTTCTTATTTGTTTCTGTCCTTAGAAAATAACTGTATTTTAACTACAGTGTAAGCATCGTAAATTATGCATAGTACAATGAAAACTGCACTTCACCTGCTTCTAAAGTTTCTATAGGTGCAGGAGATGAGCTTTCACAAATATATATAAGGCATGAGAATATAGATCAAGTGACACGCTAAAGCATTTCCAGAGATGTGCAAAGGGTGCCTTAGACTTTTGTAAGAGTGGCGCCATTTTTATTGTTTGACAGGAATGAAAATGAGGCTGTGAGGGATATAAGTACAGTGTGTTCTTTGGATACATACTGTAGCTTAAGATATGCCAATTATTCGGCTGACAAAACATTTCCAAAATAAATACATTAAAAATTCAGTAGACAAACATTCCTAAAAACAGTTTTGAAAGTTGTCAGTTTTGAACATACCAACACTCTCCCTCACAGCCTCATTTTCATCCACGTAAAATTCAATATGGCGTCTGCGATATTGGGTCTATTAGTTACTTAACTGCAACTTGGATTTAGTTAAAAGTTTGGTTGAACTTGCATTAGAATTCCAACATCATAAACTATTAAAATCCAAGAAACCGAACCTGTCAGATGTGTCTCAAACGGACATAATGCGATGTGACTAACCGTTTGAGCTTTATACGGTGACCAACCTCCCCTGAGAAACTCTCTGGCTTAATTTTCATCCCTCAGGGTATGGATCAGTTCTCCACAGGGGCGTTATGTGCTCGCCCCAACACGTCTGGGGTGGCTGGCTTTTACGAGGAAATCCTTTTGGCTTTAAGGAGCAGACACAAAGAGCAGACAGCTGTTTAATGGGATAACGGACAGCTATGGACAGACAGCTAAAAGAGTGTGGCCGAGGGGTGGAGAAGCTTTCATAACGGCCTATAGATTGGGTATCTCTGATGGCGTTGAGGAGAAACCTGATCTTTAACTGTGTGTGTGTGCTAATGTTGTCATAATGCCCACACTGTTATTGGGTTACAGAAGCAGTGGCTGGAGAGTAAGACAGCTGTAATGGAAGGACGGTCAAACATTATCTCTGCTTATTATTTCATTCTCAGTCTCTCCCTTTCTCACTTTGTCATTGAACCAGTGTGATCCATCTATATTTCTGTTTCTTTGTACTCTCTTTCTCTCACATACACACACACTTCCTTAGATGCGCAAATCACACAAAAACAGGTTATATATCAGTCAGAATAAAAGAAGCTGGCTTTATTTTTGCATTAGACCATTAATAACAACGTTCTTCCAAAATTCTTGAAATGCATCTAAATGTTTTTGGTAATTCTTATATAAAGCACTACAGTAATGATGTACAGTTAACATCATCCTGGTTCCCTCCACATCCCAGTAGGATTTTTACATTGGCTTAACCAATACGAGATTATGATTATTACACATTTTGTTCATCATGATAATCGTCACAAAAAAAACAACTTTTATCAATTTTGCAGCAATAAAAAGCTAAATGTAGGCAGTGGTTTCCAAAAAAAATGTACATGCAGTAATTTAGCCAATGGTGTGAGTTTGGGGGCGGGACTATCTGTTTGTCTGACCAATAGTGTGGAGGGAATGTTCAGGAAACCCTGTTTGAAAACATTTTTGAGACAGCGAGGGTGAGGAGGGCACGTTTTACCAAAGGTGCATGGAAGGTTTTCTGAGGTCACTGATCAAACAGTTTTCTGAAAATGAATAGGAACTTTCTGTCACTTTCTGGATCAATGGAAGTTGATTGATCCTCATCCTAATGCTAAGGGCGGCTTTGAGGAGACCTGAAAAGTCAGCCTGAAAAGAAGATGATGAATCAAAGCAGCAAAACAACTGACAGGGCTGCAGATGCCAAATAATATTGGGTTATTTTTACCATGTATAATGGGCCTGTAATGAACTGACACTGGTCTTAAAATTAAAACTCAAAATAATTGGTCCTTCATTACTTTAGGAGTCTCATTTACTGTGTTCAGCTTTATTTTATGCACACTGTTAGAAAGTTCAATGACATCTTGTAATGATCTTATTTGGCCTTAAACTGTGTCTCCAGTGTCAAGTAAATATTTTGTCCTCCTTGGAAGCAAAGAACATTTCATGTTGAATTGGCACATCTATTTGCAGCACAGTTTTAAACCAATTAGATTTCAGTGCGGGCTGCATTGAAATGTACGGAAAATAAAAACAAGCCACCAAACTAAATGTTCCACATAATACCTATGTCACTATGAAACGTAGTGAGAGATCTTTTCTCCGCTTGTGACATACAGCCAACGGAATAACAAAAAAGAATAAATGTGGGGCAGGGACTTGATTCTATTGCTCGTTTGGTGAAAGGCGTGGTCATACTCACCGAGTCTTACTCCATACCAAGAAAAGAGATTTTCTGCACGGGGAAGAGTTTGCTCTTTTCCCAGCTGACCCGAAGCCCCTACTGGCTGAGGTGTCGGAGCACCAGGTCCCTGTGATCATACAACTGCTCTCGTGACCGGGCCATGATGATCCAATCATCAAGATAGTTGGCGTAAGTTCCCCCAAGGATTTTTTTGGGGGGTGTAGTAAGGCTCCAGCCGTAGAGGCCGAGGCCGGGGCAGGGGCCGCAGCCTCAGAGGTAGATCCTGATCCGCCATGGCCTCCCGAGTCTGCTGACCCGTCGTGGGCGCCCAAGCTCCCTGATCTGCCCTGGAGGCGCCCGTGTCTCCGTCTTGGACCAGCCTCCAGGGCGCCCACCCCCCCTCCCCGGTGGATATGTTACGGCACGGGATGCGCCTTCCGGGAGGGGGAGGTAATGTCAGGGGCTCTCTGTCTCCACCATTACCACAGTCATCAGCCACCACTCACACCAGATCACACTCACCTGTATTCTGATCACCTGCACCTGCCGTCTGCAATCAAGCCACATATAAAGTCACACTCCACTCAGTCACAGATCGTCTGGTCTACTGTTTACTACCCTGAACCATACCAGTCTCGATCCTACATGTTACCTGTTTGTACTTACCCTCAGATGCTCCAGCGCTCCTCCAATCCTGATCTCCTCGACTCCAGCACAATCCCGAATCTCCCTGCAAAAGACGCAGCATCAGCCTTCTCAGATAAGAACCCAAGAACTGCCCAAAGTGTTTCTACTCACCTCCTCACCGTTACCACCGTCTCACTCTGCAGCTCATTCAATAAACCCACCTGTGTTTGCATTAACCCTTTTTCTCCTGCCTTGAATTGTGACAGTTAATTGATACATAATTTGTAAATATGTATAAAGATATGTTTTAAAAGCCATCCAGTGATACTGTAAGTATGTGTGATAGAAACACATTATGAACACTAATGAGATGATGTTGAAATGCCTTGTCATCGTACAATGCTTGTCACTGCTGGTTAGCATAAAAACTCAAGATTAAGATGGAAGAGACAGGATTTACCACTTGTTGCTGTAATACGTCACACCTGGTTTGGCACAATGTTAAACCCTTCTGATTACATTGATGCCAAACCACAGTCTTAAATCCATTCTTCAGCACTTTGCCACCCTGATTCCTCTTATCTCTGGAAATAACAGCAGAATATGTGTCTATTTTAAATGGCAAAGCTGTCATTACTTCTGTCTTTAGTGTCACATTATCCTTCAGAATTTGTATTATATTTTGTGAAGAATGTACATTTTATGTTTCCCAGTGCATTGATTATACGGTGCTGTAGTTGGTTGCAAAGGCATTGCTAATAAGTGGCTGCTAGGGGGTTCTGGGTTGTTTCTAGAGCATTGCCAAGTAGTTGCTAGGTTATTCTAGGTGGGTTCTAGGGCATGCTAAGTGGTTGCTAAGGTGCTGTGTGTGGATACTTACTGGTTCAGGTCAATAAGTCTATGGTTCTATTCATCATACAGACTTTTCCAAAAGGCCGGCATGGTAATCCATGCATGCTGCAAATAAATCCAAAATAATGACATGAGAAAAATGCTTATGACAAATAAGTAAAATTTTTATTTTTTATACTGTAGTATACTGTAGGTCAGTGTAATCAAACAATATATATTATTTTACTCCAGCATTTCTGCATGCTAAACATTTTTATTTCATATCACACATGCTAATGTCAAATTGTAATGAAGGCAATAGCGGGTCGGCTTTCCCATGGGGTGTGTTATTTGTGTGGCCCACAGAGTTACTTCCTATGTAGAGCGTTCCAGATCTGTCACTTATGAGGTTCATCAGAAGTGTATCACTTAGGACGCTCCCTTAGAAGGCAGCTAACTTTGAGGCATCTCACTAGATTTTGGAACAGAGCTTACAGTATTATATTCCACATTAATTTTATTGATTAACCCTCCTGTTGTGTTGAGTAACTTTTGTACTGCAGGCCAAATTGATCCTAATTAGTGAAATATGCATTTCACCAAAAATCAACACTAAAGATAACTAAAGATTGATGTAAAAACAAAAAAACTCTATTGTAGCTTGTCAGAGACTAATATATATATATATATATATATATATATATGTGTGTGTGTGTGTGTGTGTGTGTGTGTGTGTGTGTGTGTGTGTGTGTGAGAGAGACATTATAAGCTCCCATTGAATTAAAAAAAAAGTTTCTCAATAAACGAAAAAAAAAAACCGTCCTTTCATGTGACTAAAGGCTAGACCTTAGACAGGGTAGACAGCATTTAGCATTTTTTCTTGGATGAATATTTTATGAGGGATAAACCTAGTCTTTACAATGGCACACACCGTGTATAAAGCCCTACATGTATTTTCCATAACACAGCCAACTCACAAATGTTTTATTTTGGATGCATTTATAATTAATATATTACACTATGTAAGGAATAACTGACGACAAGGTGGTTTTGGACCATTAAAAAAAAAAAAAAAAAGACAAAAATGTTTTTTTTAAGCTAGAAGCTGCCACAATGTTTAAAAAATAATAATAATTTCAAAACAACAGCAAAACCTAATAATAAACTAATCTAAGTAAACAGTCAAGTAAACAGTCAAGCAAAAGGATAAATAAATATATTAATCAAAATACAACATACACATTCATGACATAAAATAAATAAATTGTTTAATCAGTGTTTTAAGTAGTTTAAAAATCAAGTGTTGGCCGCAACAAGAGTAAATTGAAGGAATAGTTCACTCAAAAAAGACAATTTGCTGAAAATGTACTTACCTTTAAGGCCATCCAAGATGTAGATGAGTTTGTTTCTTCATTTGAAAATATTTAGTAAAGATTTAGTAAAGATTTAGTAAAGTTTTAGTAAAAGTGAGTAAAGTTTCAGCAAATTTTCATTTTTGGATGAGCTGTTCCTTTATATAGAGTTACTCACAGACTTTTAATGCTTTTGATGCTTTAGATTTCAGGTTTGTTGGAATCTCTAACCTCTTTGAGCACCTGTAACAGTGATGCCTGTCTTAGCATTTACTGGACATTGTAGTTGGTGGTCAAACGCTTCAGGAGGACAAGCAGACGGGGGAAGCGAGCCGGCGTGCTCGTGATGCTCAGACAGCGCGGATTTCGAATGCTGTTGCCTAGCAACCATCTGGCGAATCTCCACTCCCTACCCAACAAAACGGACGAACCCTTTCTGCTCTCTTGGACAAACAAGGATTTTTCTAATTCTGCTGCTCTGTGTTTCACGGAAACCTGGCTGAATGGCGACATACCAGACAGTGTGCTCCATCTGGCTAACTTCCAGCTGATCAGAGCAGATCGTGACGCGGAATCAATGGGGAAATCGTGTGGCGTCGGGACGTGCTTTTACATCAATGAGAGGTGGTGTACAGATGCAACTGTGTTAAAGAAGATGTGCTGTTCAGACCTAGAAACGCTCTTCATTAACTGCAAGCCGTTCTATTCGCCGTGGGAGTTCTGCTCGTTCATTCTCGTGAGTGTCTACATTCCGCCGCAAGCGCACGTGAGCACAGCTTTACAGAAACTCTGTGATCTGATCACAGACACAGAACAACAACACCCAGACTCTGCTTTAATCATTCTCAGGGACTTTAATAAAGCAAATCTCTCCCGCAAACTGCCAAAATATAGACAGCACATCACATGTCCCACCAGAGACAGTAATATATTGGATCACTGTTACACAACAATAAAGGACACATATCACTCTGTTCCACGAGCAGCTTTAGGACTCTCTGATCACTGTTTGGTTCATCTTATTCCGAGCTACAGGCAGAAACTTAAGTCTGCAAAACCTGTATTAAGAACTGTTAAAAGATGGACTAATGAAACAGAGCGGGATTTAGAAGCCTGTTTCTCTCTCACTGATTGGTCTGTTTTTGAAGCTGCTGCCACCGATCTGGACGAGCTCACAGAGACTGTAACAGTATATCATTTTCTGTGAGGATATGTGCATTCCTTCCAGGACTCATTTAACCTACAACAATGACAAACCATGGTTCACTGCAAAACTCAGACAGCTCCGTCAGGCCAAAGAAGATGCTCACAGAAGGGGGGATAAAGTCTTGTATAAAAAGACCAAATACACACTGGAAAAGGAGATCAGAGAGACAAAGAGGAATTATTCTGACATGCTAAGGAACAAATTATCTTCCAGTGATTCTGCTTCAGTGTGGAAAGGTATGAAAGATATCACCAGTTACAAGACACCATCCCCCAGCACTTTGGAGAATCAACAACTAGCAGACGACTTGAACGAGTTTTATTGCCGGTTTGAAAAATCACCCCACACCTCTCCACGCATCCATTCACACCTCCAGCAACCCCCCTCTCCCCCACACCTACAATTCAGATAAGTGAAGAAGATGTGCACCAGGTCTTCAGAAAGAACAAAAGAAGGAAAGCACCAGGCCCAGATGGTGTGTCACCAGCCTGCCTAAAAATCTTTACTGACCAGCTGGCCCCATCTTCACACAGATCTTCAACAGGTCACTGGAGCTGTGTGAAGTCCCCTCAAGCTTCAAACGCTCCACCATCATCCCCGTTCCAAAGAAACCCAAAATTACTGGACTTAATGACTACAGACCTGTGGCTCTAACGTCTGTGGCCATGAAATCATTTGAAAGACTGGTTTTGGCTTATCTGAAGGACATCACTGGACCACCTGCAGTCTGCCTACAGAGCAAACAGGTCTGTGGATGATGCAGTCAACATGGGACTGCACTTCATCCTGCAGCATCTAGACAGACCAGGGACTTATGTGAGGATCCTGTTTGTGGATTTCAGCTCCGCTTTTAACACCATCATCACGGACACCCTTCAGAATAAACTGACACAGCTCTCCGTCCCCACCTCTGTCTGTCAGTGGATCAACAGCTTCCTGACAGACACCCCCCTGCTCTCCCCCCACTCACCATCATGAACAGCACTGTGACTGCAGTGGAGTCATTCAGATTCCTGGGTACCACAATTTCTCAGGACCTGAAGTGGGACATTCACATTGACTCTATTGTCAAAAAGGCCCAGCAGAGGTTGTACTTCCTTCGCCAGCTGAGGAAGTTCAATCTGTCACAGGAACTGCTGAAACAGTTCTACTCTGTCATCATTGAATCCATCCTCTGTACTTCAATAACTGTCTGGTTCAGCTCAGCTACCAAATCTGACCTCAGAAGACTACAGAGGGTAGTCCGGACTGCTGAGCGAATCATTGGTACAACCCTCCCCACTCTCCAAGAACTGTACTCATCCAGAGTGAGCAAAAGGGCTGGTAAAATCACTCTGGACCCCTCACATCCAGCACACTCCCTGTTTGAACTGTTACCGTCTGGTCGACGCTACAGAGCTCTGAGCACCAGAATGCCCAGACACAGGAACAGTTTCTTCCCTCAGGCAATCCATCTCATGAACACTTGACAATAAACGCGGAAAACACAACTCTATTATACATTATTTATTCACCACACTTACTTATTTTTATTTTTATTTATTTTTTTCATTTCAAATTTGCCCATATCAGACATGTACACACATAATTGTCTATATTCTATATTGTGTTTTTGCTGTTTTGTACATTGCCTATTTGTATATTATTCTCTTATTATCTGTGTCCTGTCCTGTTGCTGTCTCTCTGTTGCACTGTGGAGCTTCTGTCACTAAAACAAATTCCTTGTATGTTTAAACATACTTGGCCAATAAAGCTCATTCTGATTCTGGTTCTGATTCTCTCTGCTCATTAGCACTTCCCATCTTTAGATGTGTCCTCTCTTACCACACTCTTTTCTCATGTTCCTCTCTCTCTCTCTCTCTCTCTCTCTCGGTCTCGGCCTGTAGGCATGGGTTCTGTCTCCTGCTCTGTGCTGGTAATAAATGAGGGGGCCGGCCGCTGGCACTCGCAGGGAGGCTAAATTACCACCATTGATTGTCCACCTTCGACAACCTGACAAAAGACTTGATCACTCATCTTGTTAAAAGAGGATTACCGTGATGTTTGCATCTTGTTACGCCCATAAAGATCTCTTATTCTCTCTTTGCACTATCATTCTTGTTCTTTCACTCATTTAAAGTATTAAATGGTTTCTCTAAACCGTAATTATTGTAATCACGCTGTTTAGAGCAGCTCTTTCGTAGACGGTGCTGTCAGAAGTATCTCGCGGGTGATGAAGGATCGAACATCTGCATTGGGAGGATTGTTCTTTTCTAGCGGCTGTCACACTGTATGTTTCTCAGACTAAATAAAGCTCTGACTGCATTGCAGTTTTGACACTCTTATGGTGATAAGGAATGATTTCAGCTGCAACTATATCATCACCGTCAACTCTGGAGTATTTGTGGGTTGGTCTTTTCAACACAACTTCTATAAACCACATTTCATAACGTTTGAGTAGGAGGAGCAGTGACTGATGTGCTGATCAACAAAAGTTTCACAAGGTCTCATCTGTACTTTACAAATGCAGCATCGTAGCATAGTGTTTTTGTGGTGTTATGCATGTGCAGATTTGTAATTTAGTGAACCTGTTTGTTTAAGACTATTCATTTAAATGCGGTGATGCACAGATAGAAAAAAAACAATTATTGTTCAGTTATTGCTTATAGGTTTACTCTGTCTTATTTTTAAAAATGTATTTAAATAATACAAAAAGCATAAATTGTGAAAATATTTTTTTTATTGTATATATATGAAAGAATGGAAAAACTTAAGATTTTTTAGTTTGAGTCATTGTTCATGAGTTCTCAAATATGACAAATATTTGACCAATTCTTTTTTAAGAAAAAAAATATATAAAATATATAAAAAGAAAATTATATAAATTAATTTAATATATAAATATTATGTGTAATATATATATATATATATATATATATATATATATATATATATATATATAAAATTCAGATAAATATTTTATAAAATATATATATTATCAGATATATATTATTCAAAAAGAATTATAGAAAATAAATATTTATATATTATAATATTATTCAAATAAAAATGAATTATTTAAACAGAAGACAGAGTAAATGCATAGCTTGGGACTTTTGAGAACTTGTGAGCAATGACTTTAATAGATCAGGGGGTTTTTTCATCTGTGAATATATATTGTATATTTACTATATATATTTATATATTGTATATTTATATAACAATATATACCATGATGTGTTTATTTATACATTTTAAATACTTTAAAAATTAAACATCGTCAATTAAAAATAAAATGATTATTAGCTTTTGGAAATCTAAATTGTAAATAAATTATGAAAGTAAATCAGAGCCAGTTTAATCACTGAAACTGAATTTAAATGTCTGTCTGTGAGCATCTTTTCTGAACGAATGTAATTTTTTTTTTATTGCACCCCCAGAGCTGCCCAAAATGTAAATTATAGCTTGTATCCTGGCTCTCTTTCACAATTCAAACCACATCTTTCCTCCCTCATAACTTTACTTATCCCACAAACACACGTAAACAAAAGCAAAGTAGAGCAGCTTTGTGCAATCCCCTTCCATTGTAACAAACAGAGACTATGACTGCTTCATCTAATTACAAATTAAACTCGGGTTAATCTGGATTCTCAGTAAATACTCAAGACGCCATCAGCCGCATCATCTGATGAGCCAAAACTGAGGATATCTGGAGCACCTCTCCCATGCCTTCTCTCTGACTCTAATCCCCGGACATCCTGTTAGCTTTCAGCGTGTGTCGTAACTAATACCGTTGTCTCTGAACGTCCATGAGAGATGCTCAAAATGGAAAGGATTAATACATAACAGGCATTATGAAGGGCAGACACCTCATATTGTAGTGCAGGAATGCTATCTCTGTCTCCACCGAGGTTAGGCAGGCCTCAGCGGGCTCTCAGTAGCTGTTTTTAGCTGATTCAGGATGTGCCTGCATTCAAACAGTGCTGTTGTTATTTATATTTTTTATTGTCATGTGTTTATTCATTGTGAATCTCACATAATTGGCACTTTTTGCCGCAGTGAAATTCAGCAATATGTTACATATTCTTAAAAAAACAAACAACATTTGCATAATCACTTGCTGCAGTTGTCCTAAATTTTCACTTTATGTAGGCATGCATAAAATCAAGGGTTTTTATTATAGAGATCACAAATGCTAATATAATATGTAAATTTTTATTGGTAGCTATAAAAATTTTGGGGGTCAGTAATACTGAGTTTTTTTTTTAAGAAGTCTCTTATGCTCACCAAAGACTCCATTCATGTAATTAAAAATACAGTAATATTATTACAAATTAAAGTAAAATAAAATAACTATTGACTTAACTTGATTTTGTTGTGATTCAATGAGTATAATTAAAGATATTTAACATATTTAAAAGGCATAATTTTAACATGGAATATGCCTAAATTGCTAATTGTTCAATTTCTCTTTTTGTTTAGCATATATTAAAGGAACACTCCACTTTTTTGGAAATAGGCTCATTTTACACCTCCCCTAGAGATAAACAGTTGAGTTTTACCGTTTTTGAATCCATTCAGCCGATCTCCGGGTCTGACGGTAGCACTTTTAGCTTAGTTTAGCATAGACATTGAATCTGATTAGACCATTAGCATCTCGCTCAAAAATGACCAAAGAGTTTCGATAATATTCCTATTTAAAGCTTGACTCTTGTGTAGTTAAATCATGCACTAAGACCGACGTAAAATGAAAAGTTGCGATTTTCTAGGCCGATATGGCTAGGAACTACACTCTAGTTCCGGCGTAATAATCAAGGAACTTTGCTGCCGTACCATGGGTGCAGCAGGCGCAATGATATTATGCAGCGCCTGAAAGTAGTCCCCAGCTAAATCATAACTAGTTACCTAGCTGGGGACTACTTTCAGGCGCTGCATTTTCCGTCGGTCTTAGTGCACGATGTAACTACAGAAGAGTCAAGTTTTAAATAGGAAAATTCTCGAAACTCTTTAGTCATTTAACTCTATGGGAGTTGTAAAATGAGCCTGTTTCCAAAAAAAGTGGAGTGTTCCTTTAAGAACAACTACAGAGCCTAATTAATCTTTTAACAACTTTTAATTGAAAAAAAGTTCAAATAAATGTCGCAATTAACTATTATTTAGGATTAGTAAATGCATGATTCTGTATATTTTTCTTTCATGCTGAAGCTTAATTAATGCAGTCATTTTCATGCTAAATAAATAATAAAATCACTAGAAAAAAAAACAAGCTTTTTGGATCAATAATTTAATGTGAGGATTGATCCTCTTGATTCATTATCAAAGCAATCAATACTTCAAGATCAGTCTGTTCATCACTTAGCATCATTATTACTATGGGATTTGACTAAATCTCAATCCCTAATTATGAAACTCATCCGACACGCTCTGTGCTACAAACATGAATGACACCGTACATGCGTCGAGGAGAGTTTTTCCAAGTAATCTGGTGAATGATAAAATTGACGCATTTGTACATTTTCTAGATAAAAATATTACATCATGTCCAAACCAAAGGGAACATTAAAAACATCAAGCGATAAAAGCACTCTCTTAATCAGCCACAATGCTACATTTTGTCATTCGCCAGGGTTTGATTCCTGTGATGTCATGCCAAGTAGCCCCGCCCACACCGTAAACTCATTGGATGAAATTAAACTTCAAAGAGCATGTTTGTTTGTTTTTTCGATGACAGAAAAGCTTCATTGAACTTATGTAAGTTATGCTGTTCAGCTGCATTGGGTTGTAAGTGATTGGCTGTGATTTTGTGGCACGCCATTTTCCTCTTTTAGTGTAGGCAGACAAATTGCTTGTCGCATCAAGCCTGGTGAGGACACGGTGCTATGAGTCTGATATTAGCCTGTTCTTCAGCCACACTTGGAGGTGTTTTGATCCTTCCTCTGCTTTCTAATGAAATTTACTGGTCGTCTCAGGAACAGTGGGGTGCTACACTGGTTCAGGATAACATCATTTACTGAGAGGAAGAGACGAGAGATTGTCTGTGCTGCCCACACAATATATGAAAAACCTGTAATTGCTGCCTTCCTGACCAACGGAGAGATAAAAGGGGACAAATACATCCTGATATGAACACGTCTCTAAGCCTCTCCTGAAAACATGTAGGATGATTTACCTGAAATTGAAAAAGAAGACCGTAATGTTAACAACAGGGAAAAGAAAAGGTCTAGTTACAACAAGCTCATTTCAGCAAGCTGATTATGAAACTTAAAGCTCATTTTAGCAATTATTGACATAATATCCTCCAGACTGACTCTGAAGACAGGGAAAATGTTCCATGGATGGACGAATGATAGATAGATAGATAGATAGATAGATAGATAGATAGATAGATAGATAGATAGATAGATAGATAGATAGATAGATAGATAGATAGATAGATAGATAGATAGATAGATAGATAGATAGATAGATAGATAGATAGATTTGTAAAATTGTGATAGATAAATTGTGGACAGAAATTGCAACAAATTGGAATGTTTTCTGGTTTCAGAGAGCAACCTAGAACTGAAACATCCTGACTCAGTGAGTGCAGCCTTGCCACAGCCGTACAGACCCGGACAAAGCCGGACATGCTGTGCTCTTAATGCACAAGAGATGAGGCAGAAACAGAATTACGGTCTTAACCTCATTCTTTTCCCATTTTGCAAACCACAACAAAGAAGCCCAGTGGAAATGTAATACAAACTCCTATATGTGCTCAGTGAAACCTTGGGAAGGTTTATGGTATTTCACTAAAGAAAAAAAATATGGTGTAACACAAAACCAAGGTGAAAGTGACCTGTACTCACATTTACTTCCAGGCCTCTTTTCTGCAGGCATTTCTTTAAACCAGGGGTGGACAACCTGCTTGACAAAACGTGTTATTTTCTTGTTAATCACTCAGCAATATGCCCCAACTTACACAAATTACCACTGCATGAATTAATTATGCAATTAACTGCCTTCTTGTTTACTCTTTCTCACTTTTTACTGTTTATTTGAACTGGTGTTGCTGTTTCCTTCGAGTCATGTATCATGCATTGCTGACTTACAGTGCATATTTTACTTTATTTATTGAGTTTTGAGAGTCACCGCCATAAGCTAGCACCACTCTCACTTTTTCATAAAGAGTAACTATCTAATATAATTTAATATGACTTTATATTGTGCAAAGTGATCTTTTTTTTCTTAGTTGGACAAGCTATCAAGTTATAGTATTCACATGAAATTGAAACAGCAGCAATTTAAGGGGGTAAGGGAAGGATGGATGGACAGATAGAATGATAGAATGATAGAACGATAGATTTAGCAAGAGAACAATAGATAGATAGATAGATAGATAGATAGATAGATAGATAGATAGATAGATAGATAGATAGATAGATAGATAGATAGATAGATAGATAGATAGATAGATAGTGCAATGATTAAACACTGTCAAGCTCGTTTACATAGTAAATCAATGGAAAAGCAGTGCAGTGTAATGAAAAACATGTTTTCTTGTCTTCAAGTTATCATTAGTTTTATATATATATTAAGGAACTAAGCCATACCTTGATTTTCTGTGGGATCCAGACAGGTTATCTAACTTCACTCAGCAAAAATGCGATGTGAAAAATGTGAAAAAATGTTGATGCAAAGAACAAAATGCTTTAAATGTAATGGAGTACTGCGCAGAAAGAAGTCTTGAGAGAAGAATTAAGCTGTTAATTAATATGATGTACACTGTCAACTACTTTGAAAACACACTTGTCTTTAATTTGATTAAGACCTTCATAAGTAACAGAATGGATTTGCAGCATATAATACACTTTTCTTATATTTTCCAAAAGAAAGTTAAAAAACCTTGAGCTGTATCTATGGAGACCTGTGATGCTCACCGGTTGTCCCATTCTTGGTCATTTTTTTTTCTCTCATCACCAGCACACATCCTTAACCATCAGACTAGCACCGCCCACCACGCCTGTCGAACAAACAAACAAGCATCTGAAAAGGTCAACATGTCTGGGAACACCATCGTAGACGGGGAGCGCTGAGCATCTGAAATCACAGCTGACTGAACAAACAAGCGGTTTGGTGGCAATTTTGCCAGCAGTTATGAAAGCTCTGACATCAGTGACACAGCACACTTAACGGAGGGGGAAAATGAACTGTCAGTCAGGAAGGAAGTTTTAGGATGTTTCCGAGCAAGATAGGTGCTTCAATAAAAAGAATTTAGCCTGAGACAAGTATAAACAACAGCATATGAGATGTGTGCGGCAAGAGAAGTAGCTAGAGATGTGAAAAATCTTTTGGTGGTACTGCTGCTGATTATTAATCCAAAAAAAAAAAAAAAAAACCTGAAGAAATGAAAATGCACTAAACAGAAATTACAATATTATCTAAAGCTGGATTTAAGACGCTAAAACTGACCCTCCACACATATGGCTAATAATAATACTACACACAAACATTAAAACTGCATGCATATTTGTACAATATTCTTCAAATGTTTATGGTTGGTAATAATTTTTTTATGGTTTTGAAAGAAGTATCTTATGTTTGCCAAGGCTGCATTTATTTTAACAAAATTACAGCAAAAACGGTAATATTATGAAATATTATTACAATGCAAAACAAACAGTTCACCAAGGGGCCTACAAAAAATTGAAGACCCATGATCTAAAATGTTTTAAGCGGTTGCTCACTGACCCAAATCAACACGTCTCATTCCAGTTTCTAAATCTGATTCCTCCATCAATGTTAGTCTAAGGGATTTTTTTTTTTTATCATCCACCAGGTACAAAATGTAAATCTGATTGCTTAGTAAAGCATTAGCAATAGTAATCTTGATGTTTCCCTTAGGACGCTCCACTAATCGTTCACCAAGAGGCGTTACATGCATAAGCAGGATTTTGCATTCGGATGGGTCTATAGGCAAATTTAAAATTGACTTCTATTTGCTTCAATTTCAAACCACAGACCACCCGTGGTTAGCATCATAATGTCATTAAAAGTGCTACCAAAAAACTCCAGTTCTGAGGCTACAGGGAAACGTGATTCCAAGAAAGATCAGATTTGCTTTGGTGTGCACTGCCTGTGAGTTTTCAAGAAAATCAGAGTTGGCGTGGTGGGATATTGGCAAGTACGTTCAGATGATAACCCTCTTTATGATTACATGTTTGTGTTATGTAACTAAGCACCCTTGCAGTCTGGTCATTATGAGGCACAAGCACTTAATAAAACAGATGTGTGGCTCTTTTAAAGGCAGTTAATTGAAACAGGAGCCTCAGCAACCACAGGAGAACCGTATGCACTTCCCTGTTTAACAAACGATCAATGATGCTCTCTCAGATCCTTCCAGGTGCTGATTGCGCTGCTAAATTGAATCTCGCTCATTTCAAAGCACAGCGGTCCAACTTTGACATTTTCAGTGACCCTTTTACTGCCACTGTAGACAGTGTGCCGGTGCACATTAAAACAACTGCCAGATCTGCAGTACAACAGTCTGAAAGCAAAGTTTCAAGCCGCTTTAATACTCACACTTCACTGCTAGTGCTGTCTTTAGACAGCCTCTGTTTGAGACTAATACTATTTTTTCCATTAAGAATTTCAGTAATCACAGATTGCATTAAAGTAATGAAAACCTCCGCCATGTTTTATAAAATGCCACGGGACGCAACATCAAGCTGAATATTGACACAATGATTTGGCGTAAACAGTCTTGAGCTTCTGGATGAAACACCATCAAAATGGCAGGATTTCAAGAATTACACATCAAATTAACTTCACTGCTGTTTGAATTTTTTATAGGTACAAAAGCTGCAATTTTGTCTTACTGACCTGGTAATTTAGTGAATTGATTTTACTGTCAATTACCGTGATGGAAAGGGAATCTAGTCAATGACCAATAGTCAATAATGCATTATTTTATTTATGTTACATGCAATTACACATTGAAAAATCTGGTGTAACTCAACCTCTCCTTTAAACTTTCTCACTTGCTCAGTTAACATTTAATATAATATTCTGAAAGAACAAAATCTGATTATTTTTGTCATTAATCTTACACATAAGTGACACAGTCAACTCCTAATATGGCTGGACAGTAACGTTTAAGAATGATCAATAATCTCAATATTTTCCAGCCTTTTGATCTTGATATTATATTTACTCAGTAATCGCTTAGGATTGGTTTCCTAAAGAATCAGAGGAAACATAGTTTGGTCCAAACTAAAATGCATTTAAAAGAATCTAGTACTGATTTTCCACATGACTCTTCACTAAATGAACATTTGGAATGACATTTAAAAATCTCATTAAATTACTTGTCAAGCACAATTTTCTTTGCTTTGCATTCCACTTTGAAGAGGGCATTTTAAATGTGTATATCTGAAAAATGAAATTCGTCGATGTGTAGGAGTACACTAGCTAGAATATAGATGACCTTACAGCTAACAGACATGAACATTAAATGTCAAAGAGTTCCCGGGGAATGAAGAAATGTTCAGTAAACAAGTCTCAGGCACTATTTACACCAATACACTCAATATATACTTTTTTTTTTTTTTTTGGAAAATGCCTCTCAAAGACTTAATATTTTTGAAGTATGTTGATTCGAATGAACTTGATTCACTTACACGAACCAGTTCTTTGCGTTTGAATCAGTCAAATTTAATCAAATCTTCAGTCATTTTAAAATAAAGACAAAAAATATTAAAAATTATGAAAATAAAACAAATGACATTGTATTGTACATTTTACAGTGAAATACCTTTTCAGTCTTTCTACTTCCACTTGCCATTTGTTTATAATTATTAGTGAAATGTATAAGCAATTTCTGGGTAAAAAGTAAATCCTATTACAAATTTTGTTCAGTGTAGATTATGATTACTGGATACATTCACAAAATACTGTAAAACTCATAGCTTTTAATAGTGACCAGTTTTTAGCATCAAATCATAGAAGCATACATTAGATTATCTTTAGGCACAGAGTTGTTTCAGCATGTATAAAAACAATATATCGCATAAATGTTTTGTCATCCTTATTAGATTCATGCATGCTGATGGTTGTACTGCCATCTATCTCCATGTTGTCCTTGATGGAGGAGACCATATGCGCCGGAGATTAAAGCCAGATTAAATCACACAGCGGTCGTGCTCCTAATGAAAGACCGCCCTGGGTTTATCTTTTTAAAAGGAAAAAAGTGATTCCCCCCTCGAGCTTTCCTTTTAACCTCACACACTGACGTCACGCTATGTTTAAGGCCATTCACTGCCCCATGTATATCTGTCTCACTGTTTCAGTGTTGATCATAGCATATTCCATAACCCCTATCCAGGAAAACATCTAGCTAATCTGTTCTGGAAAACGTCTAACTGGCCCAATAGTTAGTAGTGCATGATGGATCACAGTCAGTTTGACCTGTGAGATCGACCGGGTTGTCCTTAAGTGCTTTCTGGGTTGATGTTCGTTTATCAAATCGGCCTCTCTGTTTGGATGATTCCGGAGGATTATCCGTATAATCCGTAACATTGTGAACTTTCCTTGAAGCTGCTTTTACCTTCAGTCACCCTGCGTGTACTGGTGCCAAGCCAGTCAAAATTGCGCTTCTCTCCCCGGACAGGGAGGGTGAAATACACTTAAACTGTTTGGAAAACAATGTACGCTAAGAATAATCCAAGCAAATAATTACTCTTTGCCAAACAGGCAAATGTTCCGGTGATTTATATGAGTAAGATTCTTCCTCAGTGGGTAGGGAGAACAAACCTGCCAATTTTGCAAACAATACAAATTTTGTACTCGGCTGTGTAAGTCATTCTAATCACCTTTGATGGAAAGGTTCCTGAAAATCTGCATTTTCTTCATATTTAGGCATAAACAAAAAATACTTATCCTGCTTCTACAGTGCTCCATCAAAACATATAAGCCAGTTACTGCAGGTATCTGTCTTTCTCCTTTTCATTTTATTTTCTTATGAGGTAAACTGATTTAAAATCTGCTTACCTCATCAAGCATTTTCAAAACATTCATTTTCAATTAGCTCTTGACACATTTGGGTCAACTGCAAAACATTGAAAGTAGTACACAGCAAAGACAAGAAAGCCTATTGAAAAGATTAAAAGTATCACTATCTGCAGACATAAGCCTATCAATAAAATAATCCACAGCAGACAAAAACCATCAGTTATGTCCCAACACAGTTTAGCAGACCTGCATGTACAGAAATACAGAGTGCTCCAAATGTCCACTGGTGAAAAAAAAAAAGGAATTTAATTTAATGATTTGATCAAAAAGTATAGTACATTTTTGTCAAAATATTATTACAATTTAAAATAACTGTTTTCTATTTTATATTTTAAAATGTAATATATTCCTCCAGTGTTCAGTGTCACGTGGCCTTCAGAAATCATTCTAATGATTTGGTTGAACTAATTTGCTCAATTATTAAAGGTGCTCAATTATTAATAATGGTTCTAATTATTATCTTTTTTTTATTTTTTATTTTTTTACTGATACTTTTTCTCCAGAAATGATATGATAAATAGAAAATTCAATGAACATCATTTCTGATTAAATATATATTGTGGCGGGAGGAGCAAACGACAGACACAGTCAACAAAATATTAAAATAAAGTGTCCAAAGGGGGGAAAGTGTCCAAAATAAACAGGGATCTGGTGTCCTCGTCGTGCTGCGGGGCTAGTGAAGGAGGGCAGTGTTCAGAAGGGAAGGGTCCAGGGAAGGGGCGGAGTCCGGTGGCCGCACGCGCTCCCCTCCTGGTCCAGGGCGCGAGGGGCGGCGGCTTCTGCTCACGGCTTCGTCCTCAGCTGGCCGCGGCACTTCTGGGGGACTCTACGGCCCGGCATCCTGGCCCGTCGGCCGTATCACGAGTGCGGCGTCATCTGGACTGCGGGTCCGGCGGCTCGCGTCTCTGGCGGCGGCAGGAAATCCCTCAATGCTCCCTTCCTGGACCCACGAGGACACCAGCGTGCATGCACGGGGGAAGAGACCGGTCTCTCGAGGAGAGGCGCGCTCGGCGTTTAAACAGCGGCGGTGATGAGGCTCTATTCACGTCAGGTGCACCTCATCACACGCCGCCAGCCCTGCGTGTTCAGCGCCCCTCCTCTCTCACACACCCACTCCCGTCGGGAGCCTGGTGAAGGGCGGCGAATACGGGACGGGGTGGTGATGATGGACAGGGGGGAGGCAGCCGACTCGTCACATTATATATATATATATATATATATATATATATATATATATATATATATATATATATATATATATATATATATAAAATGAATAATAAGTTACCACAGGAATAATTTACATTTTAAAATATTTTCAAATATAAAACAGTTATTGTAATAATATTTGACAATTTTACTGTTTTTTTATTGCATTTTTAATCAAATAAAAGCTCTGGTGAGAAGAAATAAGACTTCTTTCAAAAACATGAATACATCTTAATTATTGCTTTTGACCTGCAGAGTGCATTATGAGTAACAATTTGATTTATTTATTTAGTGTCTTATTCGGTACCATCCTATATAAATAGTATAGTATCTGATATATTATCCATCAACGTAATAATTTTTTTTTTTGTTTTTTTTTTTTAAATCCTAAATCTTCCAATCTAAATTATTATTTGGTTTAAATAAGGATTTGAATCCCAGATTTTCCACTTTTGAACTATCAGCGTTCATAACGACACTAAACCAATAACTGTTTCCAAACATATAGAAGCACACAGAAGTCATGCATTACTTGTTTTTGCAACTTATTAACAAGTTTGACTGTAAACATAGTGTAGTTTATGTTCTTTGATACAGTAACGCATAATTGTGTTAACATCTGGCTTTTCTTCTGTTTCAGTGTTGTTGTTTTTTTTTGTTTTTTTTTTCTGCCCCAGAGCCTAGACGCTTCTAGAAAAGGCATGAAAACAGCAATAACACTGTAAAACCAACACTAATGTTTCACAATGATTTCTTTTCCACTTAAACCTTTTTTTCTTCCTCTATTTTTAAAATGGGATCTTTACAGTCCATTGCTCAGAGTCAATGCCAGGAACAGCAAACTCAAACAAGTGCTCGCTGGAAAAGAAAGCATTGATAAAGTGCTAGTTAGAAAGCACTCAGGTCTGACCAGCAGTTGTATCTGTCCCTTAGAAACAGGCTTCAGGCCCCCAGGGTGGACTGCGGTTATTATTCTGCACCCAACTCATTTGCTTAGCCAAATCAATGCATTATGTGATGCATTAAACACTATCATCAATGAAAGAAATGCAAATGCAGCGCTACAACAAGATAAGATAGATGCAGCATTTGTTTCCTAAATGCATTGCCAAAGTGATTAATATTCATATGTTAAGTGAAATTCTAACAAACATGCCTTTTGAACATTGAATGCATAATTTAAATGTTACCGTTTAAACGTTCATAGAATGTTTAATTCATGGCTTTCACTGATTGATTTAATTGTATTTATGATAAATGAGATTAATTAAATATGTTAACACTACTTAATTTATTGAACAACTTACTCAGTGTAAACTTCCATTACAAGTCTGGGTTTTATTTATTAATGCATTTGTCATCAAACCTTTGCTCTGCATCATTTAACACCATATGTTTATGAATATTGAATTTGAACTTTAAGCAGTTGTAAACTTGTGCAGATTTGGAAAACTACAGAAATGCAAGCCACATTCATACAGCAGCAGAATACAGATATCATCGTATTCCAGTATTTAATAAAGTTACATGCATCCACAGTTTTTTTTTTTTTTTTTACTATTGCGACAACCGCTACAACTGAACTTTTCAGTAATCACAGGCACATTTTCAGCAAATCCTGCTGTTGGAACTGAACTGTACTGGACAAACGGTTTGACAACTAGTGCATCATATGGTTCTCATTTTTTTGCATTTTCATGTGATTTCATTAACTTACAGAGAATGAGATATGAGCTGTTTTTCATGTGAAAATTTTAGATCCAGTCACTGGCTTTAACCAGAGCAGTTTTCTGCTGAGGTATAAAAGCCAAGACGACTGTCGCGTCAACTGTGATAAGTGTTACGGATGCCATCTTTGATGCTTACTTTAGTCACTGTCACTATGTTTACAGAGAGTATTTCAAGGCCTTCACTAAAACAGAAAAATAAACATAAATTTAAAAGAAAGAGGATTGATGAAAAGATTAGCATTACTAAAAGCTAAAAAATCTTTGGTTGCTCTGACAGATCTTTTAACAATCAGTAGACTCACTTTTATTCATTAGATGAAGTAAAGTTTTTAAGTTTTCGGTTGCTAGATGAGTTAACTTAAGTTGATTGTGATAGGTAGCCTTATTTTTTTGAGTTTGGTTAACTTTTTTTTTTTACAGTGCTGTATTAATGTAACAATTCATGTTAGGGCTGTACAATTAATAAAAATCAATTAAAATTACAACATTCCACATTAACCTTCAACACTTTTTTGTGCAGTGGTTCACCATTATAGCCCCAAAAGGCTGGTCATCCATTTAAGACAAATCCACAAGAAGGCAGAATAATGTGGAGACTCTCAATGGGGAATCGGTTCAGCACTGCAGCTGGAATTGCTCACCAGTTCAGCAATGAACAGAGTAAGGATCTGTCTCTACATGTTCAAGAGAAGTCAGACTGAAAACACACTGTGCGGTGATGATGCCTCTCATCAACAGAAAAAAAAAAATCAGGCTAGGCTCACATTTGCTGAGGAGCATATTGTGTGGAGAGATGAGAACTGGTCCAAAGTTCACTTTAAGTGATAAGAGTAAGTTTAATTTATTTGGGTCAGATGGGACACATTATGTTATGTACGATGTCAAACTGGGGAAAGACTGAACCCCGAGTGCATGGAGAAATTGTCATGGTTTTCTACTGGAAGTTTGTGCATGCCACTGTGTGCTTATGTTAGCGGTGGCACATAAAAGAAGAGAGAAAATAATACACTCAAAAAAGCAGTTTTAGGACCAAAGGGAAAGCACCATTATTAATGTGGAATTATTTTGGATTCATTAGATGTCACAGCGTTGGCCTCCAGAATAGAGTAAGTGAGTTCTGCAAGCAAGTGCCACATCCAAACAGCAACTCTCCCATTATAATCAACAAAGAGCAGGCATGGTGTACACAAGTGACGTGTTGAGCAGTAGCAGCTTTGTTGATTACACGTAGATCATTTACAGAAGTTCACATCTCTTCTCACATTTAGTCAGAGATCTTGCACTGAACTGCAGACCGCAAACGGCTGCGTGTGTAAAATCACAGTGACAGCTTCAGTGATTATAATGGGATGGAAGTGTTGCTGGATTTCTGTGTGTAACTTATTCAGAATCAGAATCACAGTTTTGTTTTTCATGCTGCTAAGTTTTTCATGTTGTGAAGTTTAGCCACTGTCTTGATTTGCTGATGTATGAAACAGCAATAAATTAATTTAGGAATACAGTTGTCAGCTTGTGTAAAAGAAGGCGGCACACAGATGCACCACAAAAACTGCAACATCAAGACATCTAATCTGTTTTGTCAAAACTGTGAAGCCTAAATCCAAATCATACATTTTATTCAAAATTATTTGAAAATTAATCAAAATGTATTGAAAAAGTTCTCTTGCATCATAATTATTTTTATTTAAAAACATGAAAAAGTAATCTTTAATCAAAATGAAATGACATGCCCTTCTTAAATTGTGAAATTAAGTTGGGTTGCAATCTGGTTGTTTACTGTTACATAGTTGCTATTAAGCAGCATGTGCATATTTCATATATAATATACGTATATATATATATATATATATACTGTATATATCAAACAATACATATTTCAGTCATTGCAGTCCTGTTGGCATTTTGTGGCTTATACGTTTTTTTTTATTACTTTAATGATTTACTTTGCAAATAACCATGTACTGGTAAATGTACTGGTAAAATTTGTGTCTGAAAAATGAATATTATTCTCAGTGTCAGGAAGATAACCACCAGTCGTGGTGTTCAGAATCTCCAAAAGCCCTGTGAAGGAGACCTTCGAAACAGAACAAACAGTCAATTCGTAACGGACCTCCAATTCTTTCAGAGGATTATAAGGATACATTCAGGGACTTGTGTTAAGCACACTTTGACTGATTTTGGACACTTCATGTAAAGTGGCACTAGTGAACACTCAAAAACATATCGCATCCACACCCATTCTCTGACAGCAAGGTGTTTTACTGTCTACAGTTGGATCCACAAAGTTCATACAAATGAATCAGAGTTCTCGTTCAAACATTTCACTGTGTGCTCTGCACAAAAATACACGGTTTATAGAAATGGTCTTTGCTCAAAAGTTCTGCTCAACTTACTGAGACTTCGCCCTAGTTGATTTATGCAAATGAAGAAAAAAAAAGAGTCTTATCTTGTTCACTGCCATAGAAACCAGGGGTGTAGCAACCAGTATAACTGTCTTTTAGGTATAACTACGTTAATTTCTCCATTTTTGAATAATAATTATTATTAGAACTTTGCAGGTGGCTACTTAAATTGTTTTCTTTGGCAACCAGTTGCATTGATAGTTGAATACACAAATTAGTGTAGTAACACTTTTCAACACCCTTAAAGCAATAAATCAGCCAAAAATGAAAATTTGCTGAAAATTTACCTTCAGGACATCCAAGATGTAGATGAGATAGTTTTTTCATCAAAACAGATTTGGAGAAATGTAGCATTGCATCACTTACTCACCAATGGATCCTCTGCAGTGAATGGGTGCCGTCAGAATGAGAGTCCAGACAGCTCATAAAAACATCACAATAGTCCACAAGTAATCCAAGTGAAAAGCTGAATGTTTGTAATTCAAAAAGATGTTTTAACTTCAAACAATTGCTTATGGCTAAAATATGCGTCGTCTATCCATAATATTGCTTTATCCAGTGAAAAGGTCACAAATTGATGGACTGGAGTGGTGTGGATTACTTGTGGATTATTGTGGTGTTTTTATCAGCTAAATGGACTCTCATTCTGACGGCACCCATTCACTACAGAGGATCCGTTGATGAGCAAATGATGTAATGCTAAATTTCTTCAAATCTGTTCCCATGAAAAAAACTATTTTTAACAAATTATAATTTTTTGTGGAACTATTCAGCAATAAGTATAACAGTAATAAGGTCTTCACATTTAAAATGCCTCCAAAACGGCATGACAGTCTCTGTTGACCTTTAACTAACTGGAGGAGAATAAGTGCATGCGTGTGTACCAGACCTGCTGGCAGATTATGGATTTGCCACAAGCAAATATCCATGTTTATGTGGTCATACATAACAACTAGAGGGTTCACCAAGTAAATTGCAAACATTCATATGGGTTCAGTTAGTGTAATATACAAGGTAATATAAGAAAGGATTGAACTAGGATGTGGGTAATGCTTGTTGTTGGAAAAATCATTTTCAACTTAATATCTATGGACAGCAGCTGTAGCATGCTGTTGATTACCACAGACAATACGGTGTACAATTAAACCCTCTGTTCGTAAAGTATAAACAGGAAACACCTTTACAGTAATGTACTTGCAAAGGTAGATAATTGAGGTATAGAGTTGTGTCCATTGTAAGTGTATAAATGAACTGTTAGAACCTTTTCTGTTCATTTTTATTATCAGTGAAAGTCAACAGCCACGGATTGTCAATAGACATTAAAGGGTTAGTTTATACAGAGCCACTAAGGGACAGGGTGATGAGGAAAAAATGAGATAGGAGGACAATGCTTTTGCATTTTCTCACAGTTTTTGTGTTCCCCCAAGAAACTTTGCATTCATTCATAAAAATTGTATTTGGTCGTAAATCGTATGAGTTTCTACCATATGAACTTTGTGTTTGCTTAAGTATTAAAATTATAGTTTTTCCTCCTACCTCTTATTGTTGACATCACAAAAGTCTCAAAAGTATCTCTAGAAATGCAATATTTTTTTGAGAGAACACAAAAGTTTTATAAGCAAATGCAAAAGCATTGAAATATAATTTCCCCTCCACATTAAATATACAGGGTGATGAAAAAAAAACTTTAAAAAGTATGTTTCAATACTTTTGTGTTCCCCTGAGAAACTTTGATCATTCATAAAACTTTTACGTTCTCTTGCAAAAATCTTTGTGTTCCCCCAAGAAACCATATGTTCACTTTTGTAATTGAAATAATATGAGGTGGGAGCAAAAACTATGTTTTAATATATTATGTATTAAAGATTCTTGGGGAACACAGTGTTTTGTATAGAAAATGCAAAAACACTGAAATATAACCATCATCAGATATTTTTTTCCATCACCATGTGTTAGATGCTCTGTACGTTCAAACTAGTGCTGTCAAATGATTTGCATATGAGTTGCATATGTTTACGAACTGTGTATATTTATTATGTATATATAAATACACACAGATGCATTTAAAAAAATATGTTATGCTTATATATTAAATATATTTATTTATAATACAAATTATAGGAATATAAATATAGACATACATGTAAATATTTTCAAAATATAGATTGTGTGTGTGTGTGTGTGTGTGTGTGTGTATTTATATATACATAATAAATATACACAGAACACACACATATATTATGCACACAAAAACTTTTGTTTTGTATGCAATTAATTGAGATTAATCGTTTGACAGCACTAGTTCAAGCATATGCTGACCCATCACAACCCACAGCGTACATATATAAATTAACTACAAACAATCTCCCCATGCATCATCTATAGATATATGGTTGATGTCCATTGTTCTTTGATCTGTCTTAAAAAGCTGTTTTACATCGAAATAACAGCACAATTAATACAGTACACAAAAATGCAGTTCTAAATGCCACATAACCCAGATATTGTATGCATTACATTGCATTGGCATGGTATATTCAAGCTATAGCATGTCAAGACATGTTGCACCAGGTTTTATGTCAGAAATGACTTAAATTGTTGTCTTGAGTTATATAAATGACCTTTTTTTCAGTGCTTTTTGGAGCTACATGCCTTTATTACATGAAATACAGTGTCTCTTTATGGGTTTGGAACGACGTGAGGGAGAGTAAACGATGACAGGACTTTCATTTTTGGGTAAACCATTTAAATATCAATAAATAGTCCTTTAAATCATCAAGTCATGAAAGAAACATGGTGTTAGAAATTCAGTGAACCAGTTTTACCTCAGCACATATCGTAAACAGTGATATACTGCCAAGCAGAAACCGTGTCTCTACATCCCTGTCCTTATGCTGTATATCTTTCTATATAACCAGTGATCCCTCACTGGATCTCAACGTGAGGGATTTGCCATAGACCAGGGACAGATGTGCCGTGCCCTGTCCTCTCTTCCTCTCACTCTCTTCCCAGAGTCTGTTTGTTTAGCAGGATTACAGCCTGTCATCTCTGGGGACGGCGGTCACGGCGCAAAGCGCTCGGCTCTTAAAGGGCCGGCGCGCAGCCGAGGGGGCCCGTTCACGTAAACAGTGTGTCTCCGAATGGACTCCCACCGCGCTTGGCTCCACGGGACCCCAATTCTCTCCCAGCCAGAGTGTTTCTCAACAGGCCTGAATGGAAAATGGATGTTGAATGGAAAATGGATGTTGATTTGATCCAGAGCGTGCGATGACACCTCTGACACAGTCCTTGTGGGCTCTGCGATAAATATTTAAAGAGCGAGAGAAAGAAATGTTTGAATGGAAAGAGAAAGAATTATGTGGAGAACTGCTCACTGACTAAAACAGAGGGGGATCGTGAGTGGGTGTGCGTTTGGAGTAAAGATGGAAGGCAAATGGCAGTCTACACGCTGCGCTGATTATATATTCCTTTTGAAGGTAGGTGTGGTGTCAGGTTTGCTTTGAGAGTCTTTTCTACTCTTGATGTTTCTGGGGTAACAAAGACATGTCGAAGAAGCATTGGCTGATGTGAAGACTTTGTTACTCGCTTTCCTTTGGCACTTTGCAGGCAGCTGGCTGCTAATTTATTGAGCGTTGATGTTTGGCATCTTGTGGGCAGACATGTTTGACTAACATTTTCTGCTGAGAAAGGTTCACGACATCTTTATTTCCGCACGTCACATGCACAGGCATGCACAGGCATGTTTGATGAGAATATGCAAGAACAATGAAAAAAACTTAAATCTGTCAAAAAAGAAAAATGTCCAACAAAAACTTTTCTATGCAATCGAACTGTAGTTTTTTGTTTGAAAGAAATAGTTTTCCCGAATAATTGTATTAACCAAATGCTTTTATTTTTCTGTGAAACAGATTTTATTTATTTTTTTTCCAAATGAATTATACAGAGATCTTTTACATTTCATACTGAATGTCTTCCATGCTGCAATAAGGAAAAAGAAAAACATACTTTATGCTAAAGAGTGGCCTATACAACTCAAGACATATCCGACACACTGACCCAAATGTAAGTCATTATTTTTTGTGTGTCCTGCATGCCAATCCTAAAATGTCTTTGGTATTCCATAAACAAAACATGCTAATTTGAATATTCAAAATGAAGAATGAAGTTCAGTAACTATTTTTACAAGAATACAGTAAATATTTGTACAATTTTAAATAATTGTATTCTATTGTAATATATTTTAAAATATAATTTATTCCTGTGATGCAACTATACTCCAGTCTTCAATGCCACATGATCCTTCAGAAATCATTCTATTATTGTCACGGTGCATACACGAGGAGGACACAGGAACACGCAGACGAGGATGTAACTTCAAATCATAGTCTTTAATGTAGACATCAGGACAAGATATGGCAGGACAAGGCAAGGCTTACAGACAGGAAACACCGGGGGTAACGAGTAGACCAGACGAAATCAAGCTGAACAGACAGGACTATAAATATACAGGTAAATCATAGATAACGAGACAAACACAGCTGGACAAGGAATAACTAATGATCACACTAGACAAGGACAGGAAACAAACCAAATATGGACACAAGAGGCGGGAACATATGACACACACGACAGAGGACTGACAATTATTCTGATTTGCTAATATTTATTATAATTTAAAATTTTGAAATAAGTTGTGCTGCTTAATATTTTTTGTGGAAACTTTTTTTTTGTGGATTCTTTGATGAAAATAAAGTAAAAAAGAAACAAAAGTTTGTTTTATTATTATTATTACCGTCACTTTTAATCAGTTAATGCATCCTTGATTTTAATATACAAAGTAAATTTTTGAGCTGTTTTCTTAAACACACACACAAAATGTAGGTCAGGCCCTGATTTTGTCCATTGGGAATTGACTGGATCATTGTTCTTTGCTAATCGTTGCAATCTCATGTGAATGGCAGGTTGCTAGAGGGGAGGGATTATTGCTCTTATCTATAGGACATAGAAGGAACATAATGAAGGCAGACTGCTGGATTCAAACAGGTCGTCTATACATAGGCTACTGTCAGCATCATTGCTCAATATGTCAGAGCACATAACATTCATATCAGTTTCCAACATATCAGTGTTGGTCTGATTAAAGTCTCTTTAGATTAAACTAATTTCCAATAAATTATTCTTGAAGTCCCAATGCTAATGGATTAATTAAATTTACACGGATTGCATGCATTAAAATTAACTTTAAAGAATTGTGTCGAATTAGCTCATTTTAATTAACCAAACTGCCCAAGCAGCAAAAATCAATTTTTTTGAGTCAATGTGGATAGAAGCATCTTTACATCATGTGCTCTAACTTCCTGTCTTTGTACTTCATTGACACTGTTTAGACTGTTTGAATCGCACAGCTGAAGGATGCGTTCGGAGAGAGAACTGACCGCATAACCATCTGCCGTGGAGCACTTTGCTGCTTGTTTTGGCCCATTTGCATTCATAACACTTTGAGATCACATGACGTCTCTCATAATAGACTGCATCTTCATATCCCTTAACACCCATAATTTTCCATAATGTGCCCACAGTTAGAGTCATATTTGTGTCCATGCATATTAGAATGCATGTGTCTATGTCTTAAAGCCATTTCCCGATTATTTGTCAGTCTGTGTAAAACTAAATTGTGAGTTTGAATGCAAAACTAGTAAAATCATAATAAATAGTAATATTGAAATATTAAAGTAACAATAAATCATGCATAATCTTACAAAGTATGAACTGAGCATGTATGCAGATTTGTGCTGTTTACAGTATGTGTGTCTGTCTGTGCATGTTTTATGGAATCAATGCTTGTGGTGTAAGTACCAGTAATCACTGCGGGTGAATGTAAATGCTTCATATATTTTCCGACTGGGCCACCCGAGGCAGAAAAGAGTAGGTCATGCATGCATTCTCTCCCTCTCTCTCACTCACTCTCTCTCTCTCTCTCTCTCTCTCTCTCTCTCTCTGATGCACATTCACACACGCTCCAAAACCGAAAAGCGCATTGTAAATGTCAGTACACTAAGTCGGAAAAGCCCCAAGCTTTACACCAACTGATTTTTTTTTTAGAAATCTTCCAGAAATAGCCTATTTGTGAAATCAGTAAAATAAATTATACCAAATTAGCCAGCACTATGACCATTCTGCTCACATTATACTAGTAAATGTAGTGAGCAAAAGTGTGATATTCTCAGCCAGTACATCAGAGTTATCATAAAATGTTGGTCACAAGCAATTTACTTTCATAATGTCCTGTAATTTACAAATAAAACACATAAGACCACCAAAATAAATTGCTCTGTTGGCTACGGAGTCAAGACATTTGCAAATATGATTAAAAGATGAATATGAGACAAAACTACAGAATGTCACATTTCATGATTACCCGTCTCAACACATACATGTTTTACCGAATAAAAAGAACAGCACTTTTAGAGTTCATCCCACTCATTGATGTATAAGTATTGGGACAGTTGAACATAAGGCAGATATAAAAGATTAAAAGCTATTATTTAGTTGCAGATCCCTTGCGCACAATCACAGCAGTGAGTCTGTGACCCATAGACATCACCAGACTCTTGGTCTCATCCTTTGAAATACTTTTCCCAGCCTTTAATGCAGCCAATTCCAATTGTTGCTTGTTTTGGGGAGTTTCTGCCTTTACTCTCCTCTTCAGCTGGTGAAATTCATTACATTTAAATCTGGAGATTGACTTGGGCAATCTAAGACTTTCCATTTCTTTGCCCTTATAAATTCCTTGACTGAACTGGCAGAGTGTTTTGGGTCATTGTCCCGATGCAATATGAAGCAGTTCCCAATGAATCTGGTGGCATTTTCTTGAATATTGGTAGGCAAGAGGGTTTTGTACCCTTCCAAATTCATTCTGCTAGTGTCATCATACATTAAGTCATCAGTAAAGTTTAGAGGGCCTGTTCCAGAGGCAGGCTTTACAGATGAATGAATGAATGAATGAATGAATATTGTTATTGTCATTGTACAAGTACAACGAAATTGAAGAAAAGCAAACCTTTAAGGTGAAAAACAAAAAATTATATATATATATATATATATATATATACAAAGTGAGTGTGTCCGGGATGAGATGGATTTCTGATAATATTATTTGCCTTCCTGAGACAGTAGGAACTATACCGGTCTTCCAGGGAGGGAAGGGAGCATCCGATAATCTTTTGGGCCGTGTTGACGACCCTCTGGAGCGCCTTCCTCTCTGCGACTGTGCAGCTGGAAAACCACACACAGATGCAGTATGTGAGGATGCTCTCTATGGAGCAGCGGTAGAAGGACACCAACAGTTTCTGTGCAAGTTGATTGTTCCCAAGAATTCTCAGAAAGTACAGTCTCTGATGTGCCTTCTTGATGGTAGCAGTGGTGTTGGTGCTCCAGGTCAGGTCATCATCAAGGTGAACGCCCAGATGAGGCTGTATGCTTGGGATCATTTGCAGTTCCCTTTTTTTCTCCACATTTTTGCTTTCCCATCACTTAGATAAAGATTCATCTTTGTCTCATCGGTCCATAAACACAGTTCCAAAACTCTTCTGGCTCACCTTTGTGCTTTTTTGCAAACTCTAATCTTGCCTTTCTATTTTTGGTGCTGGTCAGAGGTTTGCATCTTGCTGTGTAGCATCTGTAATTCTGTGTCAGAGTCTCCTGAGGACAGTAGATTGTCAGAGCATCACCCCAGCTTTCTGGAAGTTGTTGTTGATTTTACAGACACGTCTTTTAGGATTAATTTTCACAGCTTTTATGATTTGTCTGTCATCAACTACTGTTGTTTTATCAGCCGATCAGGTAGATGTTGGTTGCTGGTGTCGCTGGTGGTGTCCAAACTCTTGATTTCTCCATGCCCTTTGTTTTTTCTAATTGAATTCATCTTTTCTTTTAGTATCCAAATTGCTTGCTTTTCTCTCAAAGTCAGCTCCCTCATCTTCATCCTGGTTTGTGTGTGTCATCATCGATTGCAAGATTCAGAATGCAGAAGTAATTGATATAACTGATACGACACATTCCCTGCTTTTAATATCTGAAGAATTAATGCAACAGGACACAGCTGATCACAGCTGAACTTCTTAGCTGGTAAAACATATGGTATGTGTTGAATCACCCAATAATAAAATGTGACATTCTGTAGTTTTGTCTCATATTCATCTTTTAATCATATTTGTAAATGTCTTGACTCCACAGCCAACAGAGCAATTTTGTCTTTACTGTTCCGATACTCTTGGAGGGCACTGTATATATATATATATATTAAGGATGCACAATATGAAAAATTTTAATCAATAATTAAGTCCTTCTCATGGCCAATTCCGATACCGATACTGATAACCAATAAGTTCATATTTTTATATTATAATTTTCATATAATTTGCAGTTTGTGCACCCAGGAGAATACAAAATCTAAGATTCACTGATGAAACTGATATTTTAGTAGCTCTGGCCTAACTATAATAGCAAACATCAGTCCTGACTCTTCAAATGTTTTTATTTTTTGTGTAAGGCACCACAATACTTTGTAACAGAAATGCTTTAACAGAATTATGACTGAAATATGGTTTATCTGCAATTAACAACTCATTAACAACACATTTATATTCAAGTAAAGATGCATAAAGAAATGCATCTATTCAACCTTTTTAGTGCATGAGGATGAGGAAGTTATATAGTCTTTAAGTCACATGTTTTTCAAATACATAATAAATAAAATGCAGTGACATTTGTCAAACTCTAAAAAAATGAAAAACAAAAGTGCATCCTCAACAAAAATAAAATGCATCCTCATACCACGGAAAAAGGCTGGTCATCATAGACTATAAATTCTATGACTTTCTCGTTTATGACTGTCTCTGGAAAACTTTCTACAATTTTCAAATGCCTGCTGAATGGGGACACGCTCTGTATTTTGGGCTTAGCACTAGTAGCTGCTGCTGCTGCTGCTTTATTCTTTTAGTAGAGCTTCGCCGCGATGATGACCTTTTAAGTGAGATATAAGATTTGTTTAACTTTACGTAGGCTTGCAGCGATAGACGATGTTGGCGGTGATCCCGGTCAAGTCGCAACACCGGTTATCACTTGCCCACCGTGGCACAGTCCCCCACCGTCATTTAGATTTTTTTAATAGAAATAAAAATAATTTAGTTCAGATAGAGAACAGACACTAGGGGAGAGTGGGGATGGTTGCAACAGGGGACAGTTGCAACATGGCTTATTTCTTCAATCAGGAATGAGCTACAGTAATGATATTAATACTGCACATGCTAAATCAGCCCCCCATTCTTCCTGGATGAAATTAGGCACATGTGACCATTCCTTTTACCCAAAATAATTTTCATGGTAAAAAAGTGTTTTTTTAATCATCAGATTTTTTTGTCTAAGTGGTTTTCATGAAGCATTGTAAGAACATATGTGTCAGACCTCTGTTGTGTGTGTCTTGTGTTTCCATACCCATATTTGGTTTTGTGATTAGTAGTTTATTCTGTTCCAGGTGTGTTTGAGTTAATTATCTGGTCTACTCGTTACTCCCTGGTGTTCCTGTCTGTGTCTGCCTTGCCTTGCCGTGATGTCTTCATTAAAGACATATTTGAGTTTACATCCTCGTCTCCCTGTTCCTTGTTCCTCCCTGCTGTGTGCACCGTGACAATATGATTTATATCTGCATTTTATATCTTAGCTTCTAATAGGCATAGCTAGCATGTGTCAAGCTATTATACCAAGTTTTATCACGGCCGTCAAGGGTAGGGACAGTTGCAACATGTTGTTGCAACAGTCCCAACATGCTGTCCCTTACCACAACATTGATACACTTGGTTAACTGCTAGTTTGTCAAACTAGTTCTTAAGACAGTGACTAAGTGCATGCATTTTAAACGTTAATTTATCTGAACAAATTGTAAAACAGCCCTCATCATCTCTGACTCCATCACCTCCCAATCCTGTGATCCCACTACCTGCACATGTGAGGTGAGCACCTACAATCCCCCGGTTTACTGCTCTGCACAGACACTACAGGTCTCTTTTCCTGTTCACATGTCTGTGAATGTATGCATGTTTGTTTAATACATCCCTATGAGTCTGCCTCCTTTTAAACCCCATGCATCTCCTTTGTGCACATCGTCGCTCGTGCCAGCTGCTCTCTGAAAGCCACAGGAGTTCCCGTAGTTTCCACACTTTAATTAGCCTCGGTGGGTCAACACACCTTCAGGTGCTATAGCGCGCTCACACATACTCGTGCACACACATGCACTTTTCTTCTCACTGAAATCAGCTATAATTCAGCTTTATATGGAATCCCAGCAGGCTCTATTTTCATACTTTAATGAATTAAGGTCAGGGGAATAATGAAGGGAAGTAATGATCAAATATGGCTTCCTCCGTATAGTACATGTGCATTTGGGTTTATTGAAAGGAATGGTACAGACAAAGGCGACATTATAGTGTCTATTTTTAATTGTGAGCTTGTGCCTCCCATCTCTCAACATCTCTAGACTTCAAATATCAGCAAAACACCTCGTCTGCACTCAGTCCCACACATACTGTACTCCAGCTGGAGAACCTGATAATTGGCATTTTGGTGTGTGTGTGTGTGTGTGTGTGTGTGTATGTGTGAAAGGGCTTGCACAAATACTGATTTTTACTAGTCGACTACTTTTCTACAAAAGTAGTTGACTAGTTAGGGTTTACCTCATGTAAATGGCTCGCAAACTCAGCTGCCTTCGCTGTTTCTGGTCCAGCACTGTGCTGATGGAGAGTATGTGAGTGAAAGTGAGTTTATGTCCATTATTATATTCATTATTATATTCCATATATTATATTGTTGCAACAAAAACAAAAAAAAACTTAAGACTATTTGTCTTGTTTTCCAGTAAATAGACTTAAACATCTTCAAAACACAGTGGCACTGGCAAACCTCAGTGAAAAAATAATAAAAAGTAAATTACTTCAAACAATGGAATTTATAATACATGGAGAACGTTAGCATTCCCATTCATCTCAAGGGCAGTTAACAACTGGTTGGTACAGGATCCTCATAAGTAGACAATTTGACATCTTTTTGCTCATAAAACCTCAGAAGCTTCTGAGTCAATCACCTGGAATGAATAAATAAATAAATGTTAACGTATAAATTACATTTTAAAATATAATAAAAATATGACTATTTTTTAATAATTAACTAAAAATAAATAAATATGTAATGTTCTAACATAATAAAAAAATAATGTCCTAACATAATAAAAAATCGTTTTTATAATATAATATCAAATGCCTAATATTATTAATAAAAAATTAAAAACTAATTTTGAATGGTAATCACTGGAGAAAGACGGAAAATATGAAAAGTCTTTCGTCATTTATTCATTGTCATGTCTTTTGAACCCCGTGACTTTCTTCTGTGAGACACAAATTGATTTATAGTTTATTTATCATTTATAATTGTATGTTGTATGCATAGTACACGTATAAGCTTTTTTTCCATTTAATGAAAGTGAATGGTGACCATGTTTGACAAGCAAGATTTTCAGTGAACAGTGATTTAAATTGTCTGTTTCACAAGCTACTATATGACTTCTGAAGACTTGGAATACAGTGTGTGAGTCATAGGGACTACTTTTATGATGGTATGTTGTCCTTTTTGGATCATGACTTTCTGGTCTCCATCCACTTTCACTGTATGGATGAAAGATTCGGAAGAACTTCTCTTGTGGCGTTTCATAGAAAAGGAAATTATACAGTGTGAATGTATGATGATGAAATTGTCAATTTTAGGTGAACTATCCCTTTAAAAATAAAAGGTGACAAATTCCTCCTCTAATGGCCCTTGTTCTGAAACGAATAAATCAACGGCGTCAAACCCGTTGCCAAAGTATGATTTATGCATTTCTCTCTCACTGAGCATCCTCCACGCCATCCATCATATTCTGCGAAATCCCAGAGAACATGGGTTAAATCATCTTCACCTCGTCTCTCCTTATGCATCTGGAGTGTGTTGAGGAGGTGGGACATCTCTGAAGTTGAATAATAATCTAAAAGTCTTTAATCATTAGTCCACACTCCGTCTCTTCCTCCGGGTGTCTCTCAGAAACTCTAGAAAGGTGCGTCCTGTCTGTCTGGCGTGGATGTCGCTCTCCGTAATTTCCCAGTACACCCACATGTTTATTGTTGACTGGCTGTGTGTCTCCATTCGTGGCGGGAGCCTTGGTGACTGTGCACATGAGCGCTCTCTTGCACGTCACACGGAAATATCCATCCTCCCCAAGGCCTTTAGGAGCTTGAGGGTTTGACACCGAGATGTATGGTCCGCTTGGCCCACTGTTCATGAACTGTATGAACAGCATGCGAGAAGTCAGTCGCTGAAGGCATTAGATTCCATGTAGCTTCTGGTTGATGGCTCCGCTCTGGATTCTCACTGGATGAGCCAAATTGCACGCACAATGTGCAAAGCACAATTCTGAATAAATATGGGAAAAATAGTAACAATTCCATCACAATTACTATTTACAGTTTTTACATTTTATTTTAAATATTTGAATATATGTATTAGCATATTCAAGTACACTATATAATATATTTTTCTAATTAATAATAGTGTCTATTATCTTACAAGAAGACGTTTTCTCACCTCTAAACATGAAAATGTGGACAGGGCATCAATGAGGATTTTATAGAAATTAATTTATAGAAGAATTACATCATGTTTTTGATCATATTGCTTAACAAAAAAACTTAGTAATGCTTTCACCTAGAAATATATTATTCAAATTATATGTTTTGTCTATGCTCTTACTTTGTATATTTACAGGATATTTATATGAGAAATGCTTTAGCATTTAGCATCTTATAAAAATCTACAGATAATGTGTCTCCTTCTATGACAATGTAACTATAATCAAAAATAGTGTTTAAATACTTCTTGGGGGTTTGAAGGATGTTTGGGCAGAAAAGATTAAATTTGTGTACGCTTAAGCTAAGCTAAAATGCTATTTACCACTGTGATTATATTTTATGATGAATTATATTAAGAAAACTCCCGAACTAATAACTACAAAAATTATATTCTTAATGAGTATTTTTGCATTGTGCTCTAGAAAAAAAAAAAGAAGAAGAAAAAAGAAGAAGAGGCTAAAATTAGCACAACTATTTTTTTATTGTATTGCAATGGCAGATTTTTATTCACTTGTAGGCTATACTAAAATGAATAAATAAATAAAAAATAAAAAGTAATAATAAAAGTGTAAAAACAATCTAGAAGTAATCCAAAGTATTAAAAGTGCTGCAGGGATGGCATATTTTTGCTGACAAAATCCCA
The DNA here is from genome assembly GCF_936440315.1 of Barbus barbus. NCBI lineage: Eukaryota > Metazoa > Chordata > Actinopteri > Cypriniformes > Cyprinidae > Barbus > Barbus barbus. Next base: position 4,820,236 of record NC_136734.1, read on the forward strand.
TAAATAAGTTAGCATTTTAGCACTTCCATTACCATCATCTTGAAGTGGGTTTTTTCAAGGGTTTTTTAGTTAAGTGGCTAAAAAAAGGTCTGTGTAATACAAGCTCAAGATATTTTGATGTATTATTGCATCAGTTATAGTATAACTGATGCAATAATACATAAAAATGTTATACCATCTTGTCATTTTTTCTTAAAGGGGTCATCGGATGCCCATTTTACACAAGCTGATATGATTCTTTAGGGTCTTAATGAAAAGTCTATAACATACTTTGGACAAACTTTCTCAGTGGTAGTGTAAAAAACACCTTTTTTACCCTGTCAATATCAGCTCTGTTTTCAGCACACTGTTCTAGTCCATGTTGCTTTAAATCCTAGTGAGCTCTACTACCATAGATACGTGTAGATTCCTATTCGACCGCTCCAGATAAGTGGATGCATCAGCCATCTCGCATTCACCATAATAATCAATGAATATTCAAAGATATACAAGCGTATAACTTGCTTTTAGACGCACACAGTCAATGTGCTCAAAGATTTGCAGACCGTTCCAAAAATGGCAGATGGCTTACATATCACTGGCCATAGAAACAGTCCATAATGAGGAATCTAGGTATATATTCTATGGAGCATACTAAACTTCAGCCACAAAACTGGCTAAGTAGCACATTATTAGGAAAGGCGATTTGCAAAGATTCATAAAAGCCCTTATACTCACTTCTTCTGTAGATAAAGCTGGATCAGGAATGATTCGGGCAAACATAGGTGCATTTATGTAGATCGGGGATCAGCGCATTCCCTTCAAAACAAAAGTAACGTTAATCCTCTGCATCTTCAGCGGCTCAGATGTCGGGAGTAAATGACGACTGCTATATTCATTATTACATCCAACAACTAAACACTTCAGTCGCATAATCCCTGCACCGGAGGCGGACAGCTCTCAGCTCACTCAGGGCGGGTCTAAGGCAAGAAGGCCTTGTCAATCAACTATCGTGGGAAGGGCTTGTACAGAACTACATCATACTGACAGGAATCTCAGAACAGCCTGATTTGAGAAAAGGGGATTTTAAAATAGGGATTTAAAATAAAAAAAACACTGGGTGGATTTTTATCATTATAGGATGGATGTGTACACACACTTCCAACACATATTTATATTCAAACAACTTGTAAAGGGAATTTTGCAACCGATGACCCCTTCAAAGCTTTGACTTGGCTAAATGGGACTACAGAGGCAATCAGGGACATTAAACATCACTACAAACAGGTAAACTCGTCTACATACTAATGGCTTTTACAGCCTTATTGTGTTTATAATTGCGTTCTTGCAAACTATTCGAACTCAAACTTTCAGAGATGTTTTTGTGTTGTTTCAACTAAAAGTTCTCAGAAGTGCATCTATTATGGATTTTTGAAAATTACCTTTCATGCAGTGTGTAACACAGCGCTAAGTGAATGAAAACATCCTGCAAAGTTTTAAATCTGAAAGTGCTCTGTGTATAAAGTTATTGTCTCTCAAAAGAAAGAGTCGACTCTGAATCATTGAAATTAGTCGTTTTTTAAATGAATCCCAGGCTGTTTCATGTTGATGTCAACATGAAACATTAGCACATTGCCCACCCACTTGTTGGTCTTTTTGCGTTGGTCTGAATGAAAATACAAATTCATTCTTTGCCACTAGGTGCTGTTTTTGGAGCGGTAAAAATAGCTGTTTCCCCGGTAATGCTGTACACAAAGCAGCATGCGCTCACAAACGCTACTTTTTCAGGCATTACAGGCATGATGAAATTAAAATGAGACCAATCAGACCAATAATCGCAGATTAGCGTCACGCAAAGGAGGGGTTTGGAAAAAATGAATCGGTTGAGCGAATCGTTTCGGATTCGTTGAGCAAGTAAGGTAAAAATGAATGCATATTATAAAACAATGAAAGGGTTTTTTGTCCTTGCACGCATGTCAACCTGTTGTTGGGGAATCCATAAACCAAAATATGTACATTTCATTACCCATAATAGGGGCACATTAATGTTGGTGATGCTGACGTCATGCGACTATGGTTTATTTAATTCAAGCCTACAGTATGTTTAGCTTTTACTTCTGATGATTGCATTTTGACTTCTGAACTTAAAGTTGTGTTCATTTGTGACATTTTGTGAACAAAAGAGAATAATTTGTTGGTCACAATGTTTATTTTCAGCAATAATCCAAAAGCCATTGGAAAAATCCTATTAAGTTTTTGACTAGGAAACCAGAATGGCCTACAGAAATACACCATAAATGCAGCACTCTATTCACAGATTGCTCCACTTCAGAGTGTCGTGACTGCTGCCACCCATCATGTTCTCCAGTAAGTGTTCTGTGAATATGTGAGGATTATTAGTTCAAAAGAAAATTCAGCAACAGGTGTGCTCGAGTTAAAAAGAGTGACCTTGAATTTACATTTGAAAGATTCTGGCAATACTGTTGAAAACAACCTCAGAAGGTTTTAAGCCGGACTCTTCAGAGAGTCTCTTCAGAATGTCATTGCCTTGTGATGACACAGTGCTGTGTTTAGCAGTCATCCAACCCCTTTTTTAGTTAAAGAAACCCAGGTGTGTGAAATTTAGCCCCAGTCCAGAACTGCTAATACTGGAAGCTACTGTGGTGCACAGCATAAAGGAGCTTGCTTAGGGAAACCCAAAACTGCAGGCTGCTCCTGTTGTTCCTATGCAGCATATTTACTGTGATAAGTTTAGTGCATGCAACCTTTTTTGACATAAAGTGCCATTTTTAATAGCCATATCCACAATGATAATATGCACAGCCCCCATAAAGAAAAAAATAAAATAAATAAATACTAGCAGTAAGATTCTGTCATTTACAAAGTATTGGTTTGAAAGTGAAAACAACATAAAAATGAGCCACAGAACATTATTACTGTGACTGTAAGTGCGTCTCAATCATGGTCTCTAGGATATCAGTCACACATGCAATAAACATTAAATAAAATATTATTAAATTTCATAAAATATGAAATTTTTAAAACATTGGTGTTTAAAACACTGTTATTAAAATAAAATTGTATTTATTTTAAATAAGTTTAGACTCAAATGTTAGTATTTAGTTGTTGCTTAACCTAAAATATTTGTTTATTGTGGGGTGGTGATGGCGCAGTGGATAAGACACATGCCGTTGGTGTGAGAGACCCGGGTTCGAATCCACTGTGAGACACCAATGTGTCCCTGAGCAAGACACTTAACCCCTAGTTGCTCCAGAGGCGTGCGACCTCTGACATATATAGCAATTGTAAGTTGCTTTGGATAAAAGCGTCAGCTAAAATGAATAAATGTAAATGTAAATGTTTATTTTGTGGGAGCTTCCCTCTCATTTCTATATTGTTTCTGGGGTCACTGAACGAGCAACGCCAGGTGCTCCAAATCATAACCAGGACATAGTTCCTTTCCAGAAACTTCAATCTCTCTGATCTTCTGTGGTGGAATGAGCATAGGTTAATTTTATGTTAGATCCATTGAACATATCTAATAGTTCTCTCACAACAAAAAAGTCACTGCCAAAAGTGGAACAAGAGCAATTCATCAAGGAGGCAACAATATTTGTAATATGTAGGTTTGACAACTAGATTAGGGAGCAAGCTAGAGAAGAGGAGAAATGCACAAGAAAAAGAAAAAAAAAAGGCATCTGTTCCATTAAACAAAAAAAGTATATAATGTATTCATGCAACATACCTGTTAATGCTATGTTTAATTAAGCTAAACTACTTGTTATTCACAGACAATGAGTGCATGCCATCATGATTTCAGCCACAAAAGCTGAGTCTTTATTAAGCATTTTCACAACTTCTCTGCCTACTTTGGAAATGTACGTCTTGTTCAGTCATGCAAAACATGCTTTAGATATGAACTATAGATTATCACGGGCCCATTCCAACACGTGAAGCGCAACAGAACATGCTAATATTATTGTGTCAGTATTTTTCTCAGTGGTATTGGAGATATGACAGAAGATGCACCAAAGCATGATTAGAAAATATCAAAGGATCTTGTTACACCATCTTAACATGAAGGAACACAAATAGATTTATTTTTGGGCCAAAGCATATCAGAACACAATTTAAAAATGAAGTGTTGTCACAGCATTTCCTTTGCCAGACAAATTGAACAGGGACTTTGTGCCAGCACATTGGGCTTTCCCATTTTCACAGGCGGATTACAAGAGCCGTTTGCGAAGGCAAACATCACTAGTACTTTTGCTCATAAGCAAATAGCATCGTCACTGTACCAAATTATTATTTAACACTTTTAATCATTTAAAAAGTTTAGTATTAGTGCAAATGATTATAATCATTTAAAATGTTTAATATTAATGCAAGCCATTAATTATGAGTATTACTTAAACATTAAATATTACTTAATTTATTAAATGTTAGGGTATCGCTTTAGATTACAGCCTGCAATGAAACGCGTAATTAAACAGAATTTACAGCGTACCTATTTGTAACTATAGAGTACCTCCACAGTACCTACTCATAGGTATAGGGGAACAATATGCAACGTTTGGGGAATAAGGGGGTAATAACCTGCAGAATTATAAAGCATTTATACTGTAAGTATTTTATAACTAAAGGGTACCTATTCTGAAATAACGTGTATGTAGAGTCTGCGATTTTCCACATCAGCATAACTTAAAGCTGAAGGTACATGCAGGTAAACGGAAACAATTGGGGAATAAGGGGGGTATGACTTGGAAAATTAAAAGTATTTATACTGTTAGTATTTCATAAGTAATGCGTAACTATTGTAATATTATGCATGACGTTGTCACGGTGCACACACGAGGAGGACATGTGACAGAGGACTGACATAACTCCCCCCTCCCAAAAGGCTCGTCCCGAGCCTTAACAGTTCCACCAGGGAGGGGGGGTGGGCGCTCTGGAGGCCCCTCAGGACAGACACGGACAGGAACCTCCAGAGTGGAACAGACAGGCGGAGGCCAAGGCGGAGCTCAGGAGGCCATGACAGATGGTCTTCTACAGCCGGACCCCCCCCCCCCCCCCCCCCCCCCCCCCCATTTCCCTGGGGAAGTTAGGGGGAATCAGGAGCCCTCCGGGGCTAGACACACTGAACAGTACAAGACAGGACAGGAACAGGACTGGGACAACCCAGAGGAACTGGGCTCCTGGGCTAGCTCGGAAGCTGAGGCTTCTCCTGGGCATAACAAGGAGTCAGGGGCCCTCAGCAACCGCCTCCACTCGGTGAGCTCGGGCTCGGTGAGCTCGGGCTCGGTGAGCCGCGGACGGCGGCTTGACTTGAGGGAGCCGCCGACGGTGGGTAACTCGCAGATAACTCGCGGTGATCCCGCTGAACTCCCAACAGAGAGAAAGAAATGGATATCTTGGATGACAAGGGGGTGAGTACATTATCTGTAAATGTTTGTTCCATAAGTGAACTACTCCTTTAAGGTGAGTTGTAGCCTATCAGAGTGGAGTGTCACCTACTGACTGTCGCATATTCTCTATTTTGTTATACTATTAAGTTATTGTTTTTATTTTCCAGTTACCTGTGCACTTTTGTCCTTTGTTATTTTTATTAATTATTGTTTTAATGTATCACAGTGTTGGCAACTGTTACAGATTTTCCTTGAAACATTGCTGTGACACAGAGTCCTCACATTCAATATATTTATATACAATATAAAATATAAGAATATAAATACATATGTGAATATTTTCTAAATATTTACTGTATGTGTGTGTATTTATGTATACATGATAAATATACACAGTACGCATACATATGCAAACTTATTTTGGATGCGATTAATCGTTTGACAGCACTACTAAATTTATTCAAGGCAAGTAAACAATAAAAACAATAACACAACAATAAAATGAATGTTTGGGGTTTTTGAAAGACGTCTCTTATGCTCAGCAAGGCTACTTAATACATTAAAACGAGTAAATATTGTGAATTATTATTATTATTAGTTAAAATAACTGTTGTCTTTTTTAATATACTTTAAAGTATAATTTATTCCTGTGATGCAAAGCTGAATTTTCAGTAGCATTACTCCAATCTTCAGTGTCACATGATCCTTCAGAAATCATTCTAATATGCTGATTTGCTGCTCAAGAAAAAAAAAAAGGGTACTGATGTACAGTTCTGTTGCACTTATATCATTGTGGTCTGGGCTGTTTGTAAATGACATCAGGCCTATTTGTTTACAGCACTGTCTTCACAAACTTCCAAGTAATGGAAGCATAAGGAGATAATACAGCTAATTCAGCTTTTGTCAAAATACAACAGAAGGACGTCAACCTGGGAGGAAATTAGACTGATGAAGGGGGCATGACACTTTTTTGTTCCTACTTTCTTTATGATTCATTTCCATGTGCAGCATCTGTGCCTCCATCTACCTTTCCCACTTGTTTGTGTTTGTGTGTGTGTGTGTGCGCATGTTTAACACCACCTGATTTTAGCACATGTAAATAAATTCACACGCTCGCTCTCTCCAACATTTATTCACATCACTTTTACACCTCCAACTGCTGGTGTGTCCTAACAGAGATAATTTTAGCACTGCAACCAAATGGCAGGAAGAGGAAAAAAGCTCTGCCAAGCTATGTTTACATATCTTTGTTAAGAATTCGAACGTTCTGCTCTCAACTTCACTGCTGTGCATGCTAACAGATGGAATTATGTGCTCTACTATGCCAGCTCTCTCATTCTCTCTCTCTCTTTCATCTTATGTGTGTGAGAGGAAGTTTCTTTCAGAAATCTTTTGAAAAAGGAGCCCACACATGCGATTGCACGACTGAATAAGTCTCCTCTGTTTTTTAAAGTTTTACTGCCAGCAATCTGATGCATCTCTCCTCCCCCAGTAAACAGCATGTGTGTGTTCTTACCCCATCAATAACTTTGCCAATGCTGTGAAATATGATTACGAACACAGAGACTTTGTTGACACTCTCAGCGATTTTTTGCAGTTCCCGCAGCTTTCCTCTAATTTTGTCTGTTCGCTCATCGCTCCTCCTGTTCTGAGAGAAAGGAGAGAGAGACGTCCTGAAATAAAAAAGGTTCCGCCCACCCTCAGGCTTCAGGCCCTTGGTAGTGTCTTTATGTACTTTGCTAAATGCTTGTGTTTAACAGTGAAAAGCAAACAAAAACCAAAAAGCGTAGGTTTGGGAGACACATTTTAAGAGCTGCCAAACCGACCACACGGAAGTGCCCACTTATAACACATAGCCGTCCAAAAACGCCCAAATATAAACTGCACACAAGAATGAGTGCACATACACGTATACAAGTGATAATGTAAGACTGTGAGAGGAACAGTTTTATGCCACTTATATTTTGGAGTGAATCAGCTACAAATATATTTTTAAGGCAACCAGCTTCAGCAGATTTTTGAGAATTCTCAACTTCTTGTTTTAAGTTTATGCAACAAAAAGTTGAGAAATTTCCTAAAAAATAAGTTGAGAAAACTCAAAAATCTGTTGAAGCTGGTTGCCTTAAACTTTTAAGTTAGCTCAACTTTTTTTTTTTTTTTTCTAAATATTTTTTTTAAGCTTTTAAACACCGTACTCTCAAGAATGTTACAGTTACTCAACGACCACAGGGCTTCTGGGAACAACTAAAGAAGTCAAGACACATACATCAATCTATCCATTAAAGACTAGTTGTTCAAATTGATTTCTTGACTTCTTCTGGGAGAGTTTTCTTGCAGTACTCCTGTAGATAGATAAACAAAGTCAGTTTAGATAGAACAGGATTAATGTCAAGAGTGACAGCCACATTTACAGCAGCTGCAGTCTGAACATTACCTGAAATTAAATAAATGTGAAATATAAAGCTAAAATAATAGCAGACGAATCCTTAATTTTCTATTAATAGTAAGAGAGGTGAGAAAAACTTCTGTACAAATAAAAAGTTAAGCTAAAACATCTGTAATAGAACATTATGCACCACCACATTAATCACATTATTGACATAATTTACATGCACATATGGATGCTGAAGAGCTGGATCGCTACAGTTAGATCTCCTGTGTGACAGTTATTAGCTGCTGCTGTACTTTTCCATTTGTCCGTCACATATTTTCAGTATCGATCAGCTGCCTGCTGTCAGACGCTGGAGGCGTTTTTGTCAATTCATCAATGACTGATCGAAGAGACAGAGCGTCCATCACTAATCTGCCGTCCATGAGCAACAGTCCGACTGGGCTTTTTCTCGTGCCATATTCAGCGGGAGAGGTCACACAGGGCTTGTGGGATATGTTAAAACATGGACCATCTTCAATATCAACACACTCCAGCAGGTCAGCAGCGTCTGCCCTGCTGAACTAAAACAGCATGAATTCACATTCATTAGTGCTAGTTTGGTGTTGGTCTAGATGGTGCGAATGCGAACATGCTGCTCACCAGCAAAATCTAGCAAGTCTGTTTGTTTCAACTAGTATTGTGAAGCTGATAATGAGTAAGCCTTGCTGATTTAGTTACACAACCAAACTTTGACTTTTCAGCAGTGGATGCTCTACCAATGTCTATCAAACCACCAAAATATCACTAATTATAATATTTGCTAATATTTGCAACTTCTTTCAGAGGATTCTGGGAATCCTTGGATAAGACATCTATAATTCCATAAGCCTTGGTTTGCCTTCGGAAGTCTTTGCCAGCTGTGGCCTTCATGGTTATTATAGTAACTCTCAGAAATGTTACTTAAAATAACCATTAACTGAAAAAAATAAATTATATATATAAATCAAAATAATTAAAAGTAATTAGTTTTTTTTATTATTAAAATGACAAAGTCAATGAAATTGCTAAAATACAATGGCAAATATAAAAATAAAAACATTACTAGAACTATAGTAGTGTCTCAATGATACTAAAATAACACTGGTGGATTTCAACATTATTTGGTTGTAAATTTCTTTGTATTGAAGTAAATTACATGTTATTGCATGTGACTTATGCTGCACATGAGCATGCTGAATTATGTCTGTTTGCTATATTTGACCATGCGGTGCATAAAAACGATCACAGAGGCTTATATAATTGATGTTATGTAATTCATTCAGTACTGTAATGAAAAATAGCGTGACATATTTCAATATACTTCCATACTCTGTCTGAGTCACTAAAACATGTCAGAACATATATATCCAAGACTTTTTGCAGAGTCATCTAAACATTTGCAAAGCAACTTTTTAGTGGAAACTTTTTGGTGCAACACAAGCAATTTCCAGTTATTTTAACAAACAACAAGAATTTATGAATCCAAGAAAGAGATGACTGTGCCAGCGAACTCATACGGGGCAAACGACCATCTTTACCTGTTAGTTCATATAGGAGAAAAATAAATTGCAGTCTTCTTTAATTAGGCATCAGTCTGCAGGTTTTGCAGTCTGCTGTTGTGGCTTGTTACCGTCTGGACATTTAGGCCCAAATCATACAGTACAGGTCCTTTTAAAAAAATTAGCATATTGTGATAAAGTTCATTATTTTCTGTAATGTACTGATAAACATTAGACTTTCATATATTTTAGATTCATTACAACACAACTGAAGTAGTTCAAGCCTTTTATTGTTTTAATATTGATGATTTTGGCATACAGCTCATGAAAACCCAAAATTCCTATCTCAAAAAATTAGCATATTTCATCCGACCAATAAAAGAAAAGTGTTTTTAATACAAAAAAAAAAAAGTCAACCTTCAAATAATTATGTTCAGTTATGCACTCAATACTTGGTCGGGAATCCTTTTGCAGAAATGACTGCTTCAATGCGGCGTGGCATGGAGGCAATCAGCCTGTGGCACTGCTGAGGTGTTATGGAGGCCCAGGATGCTTCGATAGCGGCCTTAAGCTCATCCAGAGTGTTGGGTCTTGCGTCTCTCAACTTTCTCTTCACAATATCCCACAGATTCTCTATGGGGTTCAGGTCAGGAGAGTTGGCAGGCCAATTGAGCACAGTAATACCATGGTCAGTAAACCATTTACCAGTGGTTTTGGCACTGTGAGCAGGTGCCAGGTCGTGCTGAAAAATGAAATCTTCATCTCCATAAAGCTTTCCAGCAGATGGAAGCATGAAGTGCTCCAAAATCTCCTGATAGCTAGCTGCATTGACCCTGCCCTTGATAAAACACAGTGGACCAACACCAGCATCACTGACTGTGGGTACTTGACACTGGACTTCAGGCATTTTGGCATTTCCCTCTCCCCACTCTTCCTCCAGACTCTGGCACCTTGATTTCCGAATGACATGCAAAATTTGCTTTCATCCGAAAAAAGTACTTTGGACCACTGAGCAACAGTCCAGTGCTGCTTCTCTGTAGCCCAGGTCAGGCGCTTCTGCCGCTGTTTCTGGTTCAAAAGTGGCTTGACCTGGGGAATGCGGCACCTGTAGGCCATTTCCTGCACACGCCTGTACACGGTGGCTCTGGATGTTTCTACTCCAGACTCAGTCCACTGCTTCCGCAGGTCCCCCAAGGTCTGGAATCGGTCCTTCTCCACAATCTTCCTCAGGGTCCGGTCACCTCTTCTCGTTGTGCTGCGTTTTCTGCCACACTTTTTCCTTCCCACAGACTTCCCACTGAGGTGCCTTGATACAGCACTCTGGGAACAGCCTATTCGTTCAGAAATTTCTTTCTGTGTCTTACCCTCTTGCTTGAGGGTGTCAATGATGGCCTTCTGGACAGCAGTCAGGTCGGCAGTCTTACCCATGATTGCGGTTTTGAGTAATGAACCAGGCTGGGAGTTTTTAAAAGCCTCAGGAATCTTTTGCAGGTGTTTAGAGTTAATTAGTTGATTCAGATGATTAGGTTAATAGCTCGTTTAGAGAACCTTTTCATGATATGCTAATTTTTTGAGATAGGAATTTTGGGTTTTCATGAGCTGTATGCCAAAATCATCAATATTAAAACAATAAAAGGCTTGAACTACTTCAGTTGTGTTGTAATGAATCTAAAATATATGAAAGTCTAATGTTTATCAGTACATTACAGAAAATAATGAACTTTATCACAATATGCTAATTTTTTTAAAAGTACCTGTATATACGAGTCTGTAAACAACAAATTCTTCTATGCAAGCTCGATTTCATGCATCATTGAATTTCAAAATGCATCAAAAGGTAATTTTTAATAACTCTATAATTAACATTGCTGCAAAGTCTACCTTAACAGAGATAACATAAACTACAAAGGTAGCATAAACTACATCTTATTTTAAACTACTACTAATATACAGATCTTACAAACAAGTTTGTGAACACAATAGCTGTTCAAATCTGTATATTTAGCAACCTAAATATCCCAAAGTATATAGCTCATAGTCGAGCCCGCAGCCTTCATTTAATAGTGCACTAAATAGATTAATCCTTGTCCAGTGTCTGCGCTTTTTCTCTTCAAAAGTTATGAGCAATAAAAATATCTGGTCCCACTTTATATTATGTGCCCTTAACTACTATGTACTTACATTTAAATTAATAATTTGGTACAATGCACTTATTGTGTACATACATGTTTTTACATTGTACTAATATTTTTAAAAATACCTATATGTAATTACATCTGTAATTAATTTCTATAATTACATTTATAAATTACACCGTAACCCACGCTTAAACCTACCCATACTACCAAACCTGTCCCTAACCTTACCTCATATAGCAGCAGAAGTGTTTTGCAATACAATAGGACCACAATAAGTACATTGTACTTATATTTTGATGCAAGTACATAGTAGTTAAGGCCACTTAATATAAAGTGACTTAATATCTTTGTACTCAATTAAACATTTTTTTTTTTTAATTACTAGAGTAATTTTAACCCCCTCACAAGAATCACTAGTCGATGCAGGCTTTTATTGTTTTTGCAGTTGTCAGTAGTTTGTTGTTGTTCTTGTTCCATCTTCACCATTTCTTTTCCAATTATGGCCCAGATCAATGTTGCCACCTCGTGGACAACTTAATTAGTGCAAAAAAGTCAAAGCGCACATACGAGCTTTTAAAATTATTTCCATGCGCTGTACACATACCATACACTTAAAACCACATAGCATGTAAAACAGAACGGGACTATTGAAGAGAAATAGCTACTCTTCTACATTATTTAACTTTTCAGGTGGGCCATTTTGAGATAACATAAATCAAGCTTACATCCAAACCAAAATACAGTACACCTCTATTTACATCATGAGAGTGCAGGTTATTAATATTTCAAGTCTCTCTTGAACCTGTCTGACAAAACAAACCAGCTAGGTTACATATTTTATTGATCAGTAAGGATGGTTGAAGAGCTGCATAAACTGCCTGGAGATGCTATCAGGAATACAGTTTAGTCACAGAATGAAAAAGCTGTGTTGTACAGTCAGAGCAGCGTTTCATAGCTTGGGGATGGATGGAGCTCTTCAACCCCTGGACTGAAAGCTGAACTTTACAATGTGGACAACTGAGCTCTTGTCCACAAGTCAGGCATACAAAAGCAGTTCTCCACATCTGCACTGAAAGCAAGAAAGAGATGCAGTGAGAAAAGGATACAGACAGAAGACCAAAATCAATAACTGATAAAAATCACACACACACATCCACATTATATATATATATATATATATATATATATATATATATATATATATATATATATATATATATATATATATATATATATATATATATATATATATATGTGTATATATGTGTGTGTATATGTATGTATGTATGTATGTATGTATGTATGAAGAGTTTATTTGCAAAAACAGATAATGTTTTGTTTTTTTAGGTATTTTTTAAACTAGTCAAAATAACCCAACTACAGTTTATTTGAGCTTAATTGGAATGCACAATGAAAAACATGATTTCTGAAAATTGTTAAAAGCGTATCTGAAGAGTTATCAGTCTTTGCAAATGAAATCTTCATATATATATATTCATTATTCATTATCATTCATTAATGTCTAATTATACATAAATTTAACTAAAAACAAACTAATTAGAAATATTTTGTGTTAATTGAAATAAATCTGAAATAAAATTACATAACCTTAAAACTTCAAAAATAGATGTTATTTTTTACGTTACTTCAACAAAACTAAAACCAAAATAATAGAAATAAATAGAAATATTTATAAAATAAATAGAAATATAGAAATAGCTAAATATAAATAAGAATGACAAAAGCATATTAAAAATTAGTAAAACTTAAAGTACAATTAAAATAAAAATTGCAAATATAAAGTCAAAATATTAATACTATAATAGCAAATTAATAATAAAGAGCAATGTACCACAAATTGTTGCATGACTATACTTTATCAGAAACTGTACCATATTCAGTAATAGCATGAAAGTGTAAGTTCAAAGTTGTATTTGTCAAATAAATTCATAACTGCAGTACTTGTGGACAGTGAAATGGACCATAAATGTGTCACTGCTGCTAGATTTAGCAGCAAACTTTAGCTGGCATCCCTTTGGCTTCTCTGGGGCATTTATGATTCAGCAGCATGGACTGGATCTGCTCAGATCATGTGTCAGATGACCCATAGCAGAGAACAACAAGTCCCTGGATATGCCAAAGATTTTGAAGTTCATGGGATGGAATCTAAAATATATTCAAGAAGTTTTGTTTGTGGCATATGCACATAAACAGTGATTCAGACAGAATATTTTCAGCAATGCTAGCGGAGATATAACTCTTGAATTGAATTAATGTAGTAGATTGTCAAATTGTTATATAACCTTTACATTAAACTGACTTAAAGGAATGTTCTAGATTAAAGAAATAGTTCATCCAAAACATGGAAATTTGCAATAAATGTACTCACCCGCAGGCCATCCAAGATGATGATGAGTTTGTTTCTTCGTTGGAACATATTTGGAGAAATGTATCATTACATCACTCATTCACCAATGGATCCCATGCAGTGAATGGGTGCCGTCAGAATGAGAGTCCAAACAGCTGATAAAAACATCACAATAATTCACAAGTAATCCACACAACTCTTTAACATCCAACATCTTCTGAGGTGAAACACTACACGTTTGTAATAAACAAATCCATTTAATTTCTAAACATTGCCTCTGGCTAAAATAATAAAGTCCGTAATCCATGATACTGCTTTCTTCAGATCAAGTTTACTATATTCTCAAAACCACTATATGGCATGTGCATGCTAAAACACTGTATTTTAACACTTATTCTAGTGCAGTGCCATGCCTCATAAGACTCCCATTATAAGTGCATTACTGCAAATATAATTTTTGTTTGTTTTCACAAACTGATGGATGAGCTGAAATTATCTTCTGCGGCAGAAAAAGCTTCACTTGTATTAAACCTGGTACTGTCTTTTAACTTTGATTCAGGCAAAGAGATGTAATGTGTAGCTATAAGTCACCGTTTTCATCTGTAAACAACTGCATTTATCTTATCCATGTTAAACATCTGTGCATCTGAATCAAGTCTATAGCATCTTCAAAGGGAGAAGAGAGTGACATATGGAAAGAGAGTTGAGGTGAGGTACATATGCATCACATCATACTCACATTGATGCACACCAGATTTATGAAAGCCTTTTAGACTGTCTAAATGTTCCTGTTATAATCACATGTTTGCAGTGAAGACAGTTTTGTTGATTATAACCAAAGTGTTCGGACACGTTATTTGCTCACAATGCAGACGGGATGTTACTCTGTGCACATAGAGCTATTCAGATGTGATGTCAATTTGTAGGTCGACACAGAAGGCTAGTTCACCACGCGTTCCCTCAGGAACTTCTAATGGGTTTTTTGAGTAGTGGTTTTGGATTTGTGAGTAAAATAAAGTTTGTGGTTAACATGACTTTAAAAGACTTTCCCATTTCATTCTAGAACATCGATTACACACATACCTCAAGATGAGGTTCTCGAAACCACGGTGTGCTTTAAAACGGAAGTTCTTAATAAGTAGCTTGTGCTGTATGTTAGATTATTAATTTAATTTAAAATTCATATTTATGGTATGACAGGTGTATATACAGTGTATATATATATATATATGTATATATATGTGTGTGTGTGTGTGTGTGTGTGTGTGTGTGTGTGTATATATTCTGAATATTTCTATAGTTTAAGATTATATATTATATTTAATATTTGATCAAATTGATAGACAAGCTGTTCGTTTGTCCACATGTGACTAAACTAGATTTTTTACACGATAATCAGCAGCTTTGCACATAACACACAAACTCAAACACACACACACACACACACACTTCATAATATACTTCACACAGTTATAAATAAATATATTATGTTGCATTTTAATATGTATAAAAACAAAAACAAAAAAATACAACTAGCAATAAAGTTAGTGTGATCAGGCTTTAAAAGGCACGTTCTAACTTTATTGCATTACGTCACTCAAATATAGATGGGTATTAGTGATTCTTTCATATATTCCATTTATCTCCGGTGTTTAGATCTAAGCACAATCTTTATTTTCTAATAAAGACATTTCCCTCAATTCAGTCTGTATGAGCCAATGAAGGATTAAGCCGTACATCTGTCCCATTAAACAGCATAACATGCACTCCATAATATTATCTTCATAACATTTTCTCAGAAAGCGTGATCGGATAGATGAGAAAACACTTTATTGCACACGCACAAACGAGTGATGGAGTTTATGTGCATGTGCAGAGAGAGAGAGCTGTAGCACAATGACCAAGAGCTTTTCTGCTCCATATGTTCTGACAAAAATCATGGAAAACTGGATACAGGTAGAATTCCTGGAAGGCCTGGACAAGTACATCTTATATATAAAAAAATAAAAAAAACATGGACATTTTTTAGTAGTTATACACCAGTGTTCAAATGTTTGAGGCAGTGAGTTTTTTTTTTTTTTTTTTCTAATCCAAGGCTACAATCATTTGATCAAAATACAGCAAATACAGTAATATTTAAAATATTTTTTACAATTTAAAAGAACTGTTTTCTATTTTACTATACTGTAAAATGACATGTATTCCTGTAATGCAAAGCTGAATTTTAAGCATTATTACTCCAGTCTTCATTGTCCCTTAAGAAATTAGTCATATATGCAAATTATTTTTTGGACTTGCTCTTATAAAATCAGTTCAAAATCAGTTCAGTCTCATTGAATCAGTTCACAGATTGGTCTGCATAAAATTCACAAATTAAAACAAAAACTGATTTTTTTTTTTAAATCATTCAGACCAATGTTCTAAAGGTGCATTTTTTCCATTCTTCAGTTACTGAGGCCATTGTATATAAAGTGCTATTTATGGTTATCCATTATTCATTTATTCGACGAGTGAACATATCCAATAATAGGAGGATAACAGATAAACTGAGTAGCATTCATCTGGTCATGTGATCTCAACATGACTGTTCCCACATTGCGACCTGCTCAAATGAAACAGCTTTTTACTAGGCTACCAATATGACTGTAGTCTGTAGTACATCATGTTCAAAAGCACTATTAATTTATTTATGAATAAAACTTTGTAATGAGGGAAAAACTGACTTAAGCCTACTGTACTATATAAACATTTGACAGATTTTGGATTTGTTGGGGATCAAGGCTGTCAGTAAAGCTCGTGGGTTAATACGAAGCATGAACCCGCTGACAAGTGTCGCAGCTCCAGGTGTTTCTTTGATTCATGTTCGACTTGTCAAATACGCTGTTTGTTTTTGCAGGCATCATGATTCAGATTGTGGAATGCAGGAATGCCACCTAATGGCAGCCAGAGGTAGAGCGCACTGCTGCTGTCACCTCTTTATTGTGTGTACGACTCTGTCTGTCTGTCTGTGTCTGTGTGTGTGTGTGTGTGTGTGTGTGTGTGTGTGTGTGTGTGTGTGTGTGTGAGTGTGTGAGTGTGTGCGTGTGTGTGGGCTCGGCTATATGAATCACTCTCTCAGCCTGTGAGGGGGTGGTGTGTGTTCTGACAGAGAAAGCAGATGTTCGCCGCTTTTGGAAGACACACAAAGTACTCGGATAGATGGAGAGATGGATAGATGGAGAGAGAGAGAGAGAGAGAGAGAGAGAGAGAGAGAGAGAGAATTCTGTGAGAGCAGCAGCAAGAAAATTAGCTTCTGATTGTTTTATCTTTAATGTTGTTTTAAGATAAAAATAAGATAAGACAGTTTTGCAGATGAACCAAATGAAGACCTCCTACAACCTATATTACTTGAAAGAAGATTTTAAATTAACCAAGAAAAACAGGAAGAGGACAGCTAGCTGAGAGTTGCCCAAAAGGTCATACAACTGCCTCAAAAGAAAGAGAAGAAAGAAAACTCTGAGTACAGATATACTGAGGTCTGCAGTCAACTACCTTTAGTTTGGGGAAAGATTTGAAAAAACAAAACAAAAACATTTTGGACAAATTAAACTACAGCATAAGGGCTAACTATAGTGGATATCTGCATATTCAAAAAACAACAACAACAAACTGCCAGCAACTATATTTGAAGAATGACAGAATCAATCCCCATAACTTACCCATACAAAGCTACAAATGAGATCTTAAAGAAAAAACATAAAGAAAAGCTCCTCAAGGACAGACCAGAAACACTGTACTCGGATTTATATAAGAATGGAGAGGTCAGCAACATCATATTTTACACAGAAGACCCAGAAGCCTGGCACTCAGCGATTAGACAGCATTACCCCACAGTAATCAGAAAGGGCATCAGTAACGGATGCAAACTGCAGGTCAAAGAAGAGGACGATTCAGAATCAGATGTCATGATAACAGCGAACCTATACAAAAATGGGACTGTAATGATTCAGGGCAATCTGAAAAATTTGAAAAGGACTTCCTCCAAATTAAAAGAAAAGCTCAGCTGAACAAGACCAACCCTAATACACTAAAACAGGCAGAAAACACCATCTCCAGCCATCAAGCTACAAATGAACAATCCAGGGATGACAGTGAGGAGATCGCCCTTCTACACAGCATCATCAGCGACATGAAAGAGAAGTTCAGAGAGATGGAGCTGGAACTGGTGCAGCTGAGAGAAGAAGTGCATGGAGCAGTGCAGCAGATCCAACAGAAAAAGAAGAGGATTACAGGAAAGAAATAGCAATGCTAAAGGAAGAAATTCAGGAACTGAAAAATCAGAGAGAGGAGTACAACAAACAACTGTCTGTAATGAGAGAAGAAGTGAGAGAGCTAAGAGAAGACAGAAGGAAAACAAGTGAAAATGGAAAACAACTGCCAGCTCTGAAGGAGCAACTGACACAGACAAGAGAAGAACTGCAAAGTTTAGAGCAGACTCCTCCTCCAGCAACCACAGCCATCAACCCTGGCAGCGTTCCTCCACCTGACTCCAACAGTCAAACACAGCCCCAGATCGAACTCCTGATGGACTCGAATGGCAAATTTGTTGATGAAAAGAAACTGTTCCCGAGAAGAAACGCCATGAAAATATGGTGCCCGGACACATAGAAGGCCCTGGAGCTCTTGTGTGAAGAGCAGCTGGGTTCCCCCAGCCATATTATCATCCACACCGGCACCAACGACATGAGAGCCCAACAAGAGAGAGTAGCTACAGCTCTCGTTAATGTAGCAGAGAAAGCATCCTCCAACATCCCCAACTCCAAAATCATCCTCTCCACCCTGCTGTTGCGCTCTGATTTCCACCCAGACACCATCTGGCATATAAACGCAAGAGTGTCTATAGACTGTGCCCTAAAGCCCAATGTTTATCTGGCTCAACACCCCACCCTGAATCTCAACAGCCTTTACGACCATGTCCATCTCCACAGAAGGGCAGTTCCCATCTTTGCCAAGACCCTACAGGACATCACACTGAGCCGCACCAGAGCACTGCAGCGACCCCGTGGACACCCCATAGACACTACAGAGACACCCTTCAAATCACCGCCCCATCCACCGGAGGAACCCCACGGCAGGCTCTATGCGTCACTCTGGAACACACCGCATCACCAGGCCCGCAGCTCCTTCACCCCATCATTCACATGAACATCAGCAGGAGCAGCACCAAGGCAGCCAGAGCTACAACGAAGCAGCCAGCAGATCACTGATAAACCCAGCACCAGCACAGTCCACAGCCAGCCGAGTCCATCTCAATCCAGAGACCTCAGAAACATCCAGCACATGCTGACTCTGCTGTGCTCTCACCTAATGGGTTAGTGACTTAGTGGAAAAAAGAAATGTATGTGTGTACATATGTATCTATACATGTGTATTTAAACGTAGCCCATATGTATGTGTGTGTGTTATATATATATATATATATATATATATATATATATATATATATATATATATATATATATTTAAAAGAACCTCTTAGAGATCTCATATTATTTAATGTATTTTTGAAAAAAAAAAAAATCTATATGTGGATATATTCTCAGATATGTATCATAATGTTTAAAATATTCTACTTGATCTGTCAATTCATCATACTGATGTTTGTCTTGTTTTTGAAATAACAAAGGTGATTAATGGGTTCATATTCCTTAAAAATCTCCTGTTGAAATATTCAAGGACTTAGGTCCTCCATTTTTGGTGTTAAGAGCCAACATTCAGATTTCAAAAGAGAAATTCAGAATTCTGACATTATAATATTACAAGAAACATGGAATGTAAGAGATTTGTCCACTGGCTGCCCAATTGGGTTTAGAGAAATGATTTTACCATCAACCAAACTGAGAGGGGTGACGCAGGGCAGAGACTCAGGGGGAATGCTGATATGGTACAGAACAGAACTCAGACTCAATCGAATCTATAAAAATCGGAAAATCATGCATTTGGCTAAAAATCGAAAAAGGATAGTGTGTCCACAGACCGTCACATATTCTTGTGTGCCACACCCCCAGCTGAATCTCCCTATTACAATGAAGAAACCTTTTCTATCCTGCAAGACAAGATCTGCCATTTCCAGACAAAAGGAAATGTTCTAATATGTGGCGACTTAAATGCCAAAATTGGAAATGAACCCGACTTTGTCAACACACAAGAAGACAAATACATTACAAACACCTGCCACTCTCTGCCCTCATATTACCTCAGAAAAAATTATGACAACTTCACAAACAGAAGTGGGAAAAGCCTACTACAGCTCTGTCAATCACTGGTCCTGTATATAGTGAACGGTCGCGTACGAGGAGACTCTTTTGGTTGTTATACCTTTATTTTCTTGGTAACAGTACTGTAGATTATTTCATCACAGACATTGATCAAGTGCATCTCAAAGCATTCACAGTCAGTCCTCAAACACCTCTGTCAGACCACTGTGAAATTACATATCTAAAACAAACTCAAAACAATGAAATATGCAGACAGCCCTCTCATTTACTAAGGCTACATAAATCCTACAAATGGACAAAAAACAGCAAAGAAAACTATCAAAGTTCACTAGAATGTCAAACTATCAAATTATTATTGGACAAATGTATAATTAAAACATATCCACAAAATAAAGTAGGCATAAATCTGGCACTAAAGGACATTACAGATATATTCCACCAATCAGCATCCATGTGCAATTTGAAAAAAATCATCAAAAAGAAAACCAAAAAACACCAATGAAAAGTGGTTTGACGATGAGTGTAAAAGAATTAGAAGGACAGTACGAAATCTATCAAATAAAAAACACAGAGATCCTGACAACCGAGAACTCCGCCTTCAATATCATGAAGCTCTTAAAGTGTACAAACAAACTCTAAAAAGCAAAAACGGAAGAGCATACACAAATATTATTTCAAACAATGGATGAATCAATAAATACCAATAACTTTTGGAACAATTGGAACACTCTCTATAGACCACAAAAGGAAGAATTGGCCATTCAAAATGAAAACATATGGAGGACACGCTTTGAAAATCTGTACAAAAAAATTTAAACAAATCCTGCTCGAAATGAAATAAAAACCAAATTAGAAATCCTGAAAGAAAAAAATGAAAGACAATCAGAATCCCCTGGATTTCCCAATCACAGTAAAGGAGCTAACAGACAGACTACATGCACTGAAACCCAACAAGGCATGTGGCATTGATGGAATATTAAATGAAATGATCAAATACACAAATGACAAATTCAAAACTGCAATAACCAAATTATTCAACATTGTTTTGAGTAGGATATTTTCCAGACACCTGGAATCAAGGCCTAATTACACCCATCTTTAAACATGGAGACAAGTTCGAGCCAAGCAATTACAGAGGCATATGTGTCAATAGCAACCTGGGGAAAATATTCTGTTCGGTTATTAACATACGATTACAAAACTTTCTCAAAACCCACAAAATCTTGGAGAAAAGTCAAATTGGATTTCTGCCCAAACACAGAACATCTGACCACATTTATACCTTCCACACTATCATTGATAAGCACGTACACCAAAACAAAACCAAAATCTTTGCTTGCTTTATTGACTTTGAGAAAGCTTTTGATTCAATCTGGCATGAAGGACTCTTCTAAAACTACTGGAAAACGGGATTGGAGGGAAAACTTTCAATCTAATCAGTACCATGTATAAAAACAATACATGTGCTGTAAAAATAGGGAACAACCGAACAGAATTTCTCTCTCAACGACGAGGAGTTAGACAAGGTTGCCCATTGAGCCCCACTCTGTTTAACATATATATAAATGAATTAGCCAAATAATTAAACAATTCGACTGTCCCCGGCCCAAACCTAACTGAATCAGAAATCAAATGTCTCCTCTTTGCAGATGATTTAGTCATTCTGTCAAAAACAAAAGAGGGACTACAACAGCTCCTCGACATCATAGAGACATTCAGTCAAACATGGGCTCTTAGAATGAATCTAACAAAAACAAAAATAATGATTTTTCAAAAGAGACCCAGGTGTAAGGAAAATAAATACACTTTCAGAGCAGGAAACCAGGTCCTCCAACACACCCATGAATATACCTATCTGGGACTAAAAATCAGCTCAACAGGAAACTTCAATCTGGCTGTGAATGCACTGAAAGCAAAGGCACTGAGTCTTCTATATGATCAAAAATACAATTCAGTATGAAATTCCAATTCAAACCTGGCTAAAAATCCTAAAAGCAATAATCGAACCAATTGCACTATATGGCAGTGAGATATGGGGACCTCTAAAAACCCAAGATTTCTCTAAATGGGAGAAAGAAGAAATTGAAATTATGCACACCCAAATTTGTAAAAACATCTTAAAAGTTAACAGAGCGACCCCAAACAACTCGTGCAGAGCTGAATTAGTACAATATCCACTATTAATTAATATTCAAAAGAGAGCGGTGAAATTCCACCAGCACCTGAAATACAGTGATTCGAGCTCTTACCAGGCTGAAGCCCTGCAGTGGCAGGAGCAGAACCTGCAGAAGAGTGCACTTTTATAGTTGGGACTCACACTAAAACCAGCAGAATACCTGAGCTGTGTAAAAGATCACAAATTAAGAAAGACACTAACAAAGTACAGACTGAGTGATCACTGTCTGGCTATAGAGAGAGGACGGCACAGACAAAGATGGCAGCCACGAGAACAGAGACTGTGTTCACTGTGCTCGCAGAAAGAGCTGGAAACAGAGGAACATTTCTTACTGCACTGTGTTACTATCACAACATTAGAGCTGCATATTTCACCAAATTCCAACAAATTAAAACAAATTTTATGGCATTACCAAATGCAGAAAAATTAAGTCACATTTTAGGAGAAAATTCCAAAATGATCACAACAGCAGCAAGATATGTATCAGCCTGTCACAAACTAAGACTATCAGCCAGTGGACAAAACTGAAGCAAGATCATTTCTTACATGTTGTACCTTTTTTATTATTATTATTATTATTATTATGTATTTATTTATTTTAACAATGTCTTAAATATTTTTATTGTTTGTGGGAAAAAAAAAGAAAAAAATTATATGTACATATTTGCTTAATTATTTTACAGATCTATTCTTGTTCTATGTATTATATAATTGTTTGTTCCTTATTCATGTAATGGACAATGCTTTTGCAATACTGTGCAAGTCATGCCAATAAAGCTCATTTGAATTTGAGAGAGAGAGAGAGAGAGAGAGAGAGAGAGAGAGAGAGAGAGAGAGAGAGAGAGAGAGAGAGAGAGAGAGAGAGAGAGAGAGAGATGACTCAATGAAGATGTTATAAAAACAGTAGAACCTTTTTATGATGGATTTCCGTTAAGCCGCAGGTGAAAATAAGAAAGTACGCCACTGATACACAGTCTCTTTACATCTGCACAGACTCATCACAAACCTGAATGGAAGAAAAGAAAGAACAGAAACAAAACAAGAAGGGAAAAGACAAAGATATCATAGGAAATTCAGTGCAATTTCCATGACCTCATTCAAGGTAAAGCAGGATAGAGATACAGTGAGGGAAAAAAAATTATTTGATCCCCTGCTTATTTTTTACCCACTGACAAAAGTTTATTTGAACAGTGAGAGACAGACTAACAACAACAACAACAACAACAAAAATCCAGAAAAACGCATTTCAAAAAAGTTATAAATTGATTTGCATTTTAATGAGTCAAATACGTATTTGATCCCCTATCAATCAGCAAGATTTTATACAAGATTTTATACATTTATATAATATCGGCTTGTTACCTGTATAAAAGACACCTGTCCACAGAAGCAATCAATCAATCAGATTCCAAACTCTCCACCATGGCCAAGACCAAAGAGCTGTCCAAGGATGTCAGGGACAAGATTGTAGACCTACACAAGGCTGGAATGGGCTACAAGACCATCGCCAAGCAGCTTGGTGAGAAGGTGACAACAGTTGGTGTGACTATTCGCAAGTGGAAGAAACACAAAATAACTGTCAATCTCCCTCGGACCACAGCTGGGACCATAGTCACCAAGAAAACCATTGGTAACACACTATGCCATGAAAGACTGAAATCCTGCAGCGCCGGCAAGGTTCCCCTGCTCAAGAATGCACATGTACAGGCCCGTCTAAAGTTTTCCAATGAACATCTGAATGATTCAGAGGAGAACTGGGTGAAAGTGTTGTGGACAGATGAGACCAAAATCGAGCCCTTTGGCATCAACTCAACTCGCCATGTTTGGAGGAGGAGGAATGCTGCCTATGGCCCCAAGAACACCATCCCCACCGTCAAACATGGAGGTGCAAACATTATGCTTTGGGGGTGTTTTTTTGCTAAGGGGAAAGGACAACTGCACCGCATCAAAGGGACGATGGATGGGACAATGTACCGTCAGGGCTAGAGCATTGAAAATGGGTCGTGGATTGGTATTCTAGCATGACAATGACCCAAAACACATGGCCAAGGCAACAAAGGAGAAGCACATTAAGGTCCTGGAGTGGCCTATCCAGTCTCCAGACCTTAATCCCATAGAAAATCTGTGAAGGGAGCTGAAGGTTCGAGTTGCCAAACGTCAGCCTCAAAACCTTAATGACTCGGAGAGGATCTGCAAAGAGGAGTGGGACAAAATCCCTCCTGAGATGTGTGCAAACCTGGTGGCCAACTACAAGAAACGTCTGACCTCTGTGATTGCCAACAAGGGTTTTGCCACCAAGTACTAAGTCATGTTTTGCAAACTTTTTTGAAATTAATTTTCTGTTGTTATTCTGTCTCTCACTGTTCAAATAAACCTACCATTAATAGACTGATAATTTCATTGTCAGAGGGCAAACGGAAACAGAAACTTCTTGTCCTGGATGCGGTTTTTCATCTTTGCTCATGGGGAATCATACGGGGAATTATCATTCATACGGAAGTCAGAATGATAATATTTATAGGCTGAGTGCACATAAACACCACTATAAAGTCATAATTACTAGTAGGAAACTCGTTACTTTCTTTTTCTTTTCTTCATTATTGTTATGTATATCTGAGTGAAATGGCTTCTTGAATGAGAAATCTTTTTTACAAGAATTGATTGTCCATTGGATCGTTGACAATTGCTAATTGGTTGCTGGAGGGCAGTTTATATTGTGCCACCCTCACAGCATGTGTGTGTTTTGTTTTGGGTTTTTTTATAAATATATTGATTGATTAATATATCGGATATATATATATAAATATGTATCAGATGTACTAGTAATAATGATCGGATAAATAATTTATAATAAACACTACAATATTCTATAAACCACCCCAATGTGTTGGGAGTGTGTTGAATGTTGACTGTGCAATTTAGTTTGTACACATTTTGTGTGATGTTAATGAAAATCAGTGACCGCTAAAATACTACTCATTTATGTTGACAAAGAGGAGTGCAACAAAACTACATATCACACCATTCTTTTTGATAGAATAAAAATGCTACAATATAAAGAAAAAGCACAAATTACTTCATTATGCTCTTCGTTATGTTGCATTAAGACTGAAAAAATCTTAATGTCTATGTCAGGAATAAAGAACAGGGCGAATTATCCAGTGAAACGCATCACATTATAATAGGTCTGTTATTGTTAGCTAAAACTAATACTATTAAGAATCATGGTAACACTTTACAATAAGGTTTCATTAGTTAATGTATTAACTAACATTAACAAACAATGAACAATACATTTATTACATGTTAACAAGCACAACATTTTATTTTAATAATGCATTAGTAAATGCTGATATTAACATAAACTAAGATTGATAAATGCTGGAGAAGTATTGCTAATTCTTAGTTCATTAACTAAATTAGTTAACCAATGCTAACTAATGAACCTTATTGTAAAGTGTAACCAGAATCATTTTCAATAATTGAAATAAAGCTAAACTAAAATAGAAGATAACTATTAGATAAAAATCTTTAAAAAAAAACTGACATAAATTGAAGTAAAATACGTACATAAAACTGTAAATAATAATAATAATAATAGATAATAATAAATATTTTTTTCTTTTATATATTTCAGTAAATTATTTAAAAAAAATTACTAAAACTAGAATTACAATGAAAAATAAAAATGTAAAAATAAAAGCTAATTCAAAATATTATCAAACACTACAATACAATTTGAATAAATGCATCAATACATCATAATTGTGATTTCCAAACTTGTAATTCAGACCTTCCATCCTTTAAGACTGGAACACAGCATCAGAGCTTTTTGAGCCAATAAACTGAACCATCCCGTAAATCTCATATGACTCATTCCTGAGGTAGAGGACAATAACATGAAGACAACACTGATTGGCTGATGGTGCCACTACCTCACTTGTGAAAGATGGCAATGAATGAACTTGCTAAATCTTAAGTGTGAATGGAATGAAATTGCAAAAAAAATAAAATAATAATAAATTCAAAGAGGTTACCTGAACACTCACTCTGTCTGCCATTGGTTGGATAAACAGGTAGTCCCATGCCGAACTCACATCATTCACTTTGGCTTTGGATGAGCCAAAGTTGTTGTGCTGGTCTGGTTGAGATGTAGTCATAGCAAAGGTTGTATCGTGCTTTTTAGTCCTGACTGTATTCATAATATTATTTACTAGTAATATATTGATTCATTTATAGACATCTGATTGGCACAGATCCAATTTGCTCACAAATTTAAGATGGTGTTAAATGACAAATTGATTCTGTATCCAAACGAATGGTCTGCAACTCAGACATCATGAAGCGACACCATTACTGTGCTTAATAATGGAGTCCGTGGTGAGACCATTCATTTATTTTTGGCCTCGACTGATTCTGAGCGTCAATCCTCTCCAGTTAACTCTGACTACTGATCAGCAAGAGAAAATCCACACTGCCTTTTATGTTCCAGGGCTTCCAAGAAAAACAATGTGGTGCACTCACATTATATAGACTCACTCACAGCGACACATACAAGCACATGTGCTCTTCATCACGCTTTCTTGTTTTCCTTCTTCATGAGGGAGCTGGATTCATCACGTTCAAAGTGAAAGAGGGCACCTATCAAATTATGGAGATGAATGCCCTGTTTGCAATGCATTATACATGCAGAAAGAAAGAGAGACTGTGTGTGAGAGAGAGAAAAACACTCAGAGAAAGGAAAGACATACTGTCCTTTATGAAAACACACACCTTAGTTTCAGTGTTCTAGAAATCCCTCCATGGTCCTGCTGGTGAAATCAAATTAAGAGAAAACTGCAAGGCCAATGTCAAAGCACAAAAAGGTAATTAATTCCACAGTTAAAGCTCAAACACAGTTTCAAACTCTTCTGTCAATGTTACGCCCCCGGCCCACGATAACTGTCACCAAAGTCAGCCACTACCTTTACTTACATCTGCCAGTCAGCATTTCAAAAAGTACTTCAAAAAGTAACTAACTAAAAGTAGGTTAAGAATCTAATGAAATTACTGAAGGAATAACTTTTCAAACACTTCTCACAACTGCCATTGGTCGTTTCAACAGACAGTCCTACCCCCAAACTAACAGTTTGGTTAAACCAATGTTGCTTTGCAACACAATCACGTGTTCGAAAATGTCTACCTTTTCATACTATATACAGTAGGGAAAAAAAATAATTTGATCCCCTGCTGATTTTGTACATTTGACCACTGACAAAGAAATTATCAGTCTATAATTTTAATGGTAGGTTTATTTGAACAGTGAGAGACAGAATACCAACAAAAAAATCCAGAAAAACACATTTCAAAAATGTTATAAATTGATTTGCATTTTAATGAGTCAAATAAGTATTTGATCCCCTAGTCAGCAAGATTTCTGGCTCCCAGGTGTCATTTATACAGGTAAGGAGCTCAGATTAGGAGCACTCTCTTAAAAGGTGCTGCATGTAGGATTTTGACTCTACTAAAGCATAAACATACCATAATATGTTTGCAGATATTTAAGAAACATGCTAAGTTAACATACTTGTTTATCTGAAAAACAATGCTACAGTCAGTTATTCTCCTTTGAAAATAAATGTGCATTCCGGCCTGGAATGTCAGTGTTTATTATGGTTTGTGAAACCCGCCCACTGCCAGTTTACCCAATTGTATTTCGGCACGCCGGGTTGCCAGTTGGCGGAAAACACAGCGCATTTCATTTCATTCATCGTCATGTGCGCTCGTTTCTGTTGGTGTCGTTAATTAGTCAAGTCTGAGGAGGAGGGGCCGGGTGAAGAAAACCGTCTCCAATATTTTGAATTTGGACGGCAATACCTAGTTCAGTGGCGTTTCAATGATCATGAGAACGGTGAGGAATCAGCCCAGAACTACACGGGAGGATCTTGTCAATGGTCACAAGGCAGCTGGGACCATAGTCACAAAGAAAACAATTGGTAACACACTACGCCGTGAAAGACTGAAATCCTGCAGGATTTCAAGGTTGCAAGGTCCCCCTGCTCAAGAAAGCACATACACAGGCCCGTCTGAAGTTTTCCAGTGATTCAGCGGAGAACTGGGTGAAAGTGTTCAGATGAGACCAAAATCAAGCTCTTTAGCATCAACTCAACTTGCCGTGTTTTGAGGAGGAGGAATGCTGCCTATGACCCTAAGAACACCATCCCCACCTTCAAACATGGAGGTGGAAACATTATGCTTTGGGGGTGTTTTTCTGCTAAGGGGACAGAACAACTGCACCGCATCAAAAGGATGATGGACGGGGCCATGTACTGTCAGGGCCAGGGCATTGCAAATGGGTCGTGGGTGGGTATTCCAGCATGACAATGACCCAAAACACACAGCCAAGGCAACAAAGGAGTGGCTCAAGAAGAAGCACATTAAGGTCCTGGAATGGCCTAGCCAGTCTCCAGACCTTACTCCCACAGAAAATCTGTGGAGGGAGTTGAAGGTTCGAGTTGCCAAACGTCAGCCTCAAAACCTTAATGACTTGGAGAGGATCTGCAAAGAGATCCACACCTGTGAGCTGGATGGATTATCTCGGCAAAGGAGAAGTGCTCACTAACACAGATTTAGACAGATTTGTGAACAATATTTGAGAGAAATAGGCCTTTTGTGTACATAGAAAAAGTCTTAGATCTTTGAGTTCAGCTCATGAAAAATTGGAGCAAAAACAAAAGTTTTGCGTTTATAATTTTGGTCAGTGTATATGCCTATTTCCATACTATATAGTATGTGAAAAGCAGTATGGCAAAATAATAGTATGTTTGAATTCATAAGGTGTATCGAAAATCGAATGCTTCGTCCCTGGATAACCTACTACAGCATTCTGGATTCTGAAGCATGTATCACATTTATACTACACTACACAGAATGTTATGAATAAATTTTTGGTGTGCATTTGACTGACTTTTAAGTCAAGATTCATACCAAATGTAGTACCAACTACATAGTATGCAATTTCAGATGCAGCTAAAGTTTTGATGGCAACTTACAGTACATTATCATGGGAATCAATGTATAAATTGCTTACTAATGAATGTCTGCGAAAGTGTTGTAACTGTAGCGCAACAAAACAATTTCTTATGTCCACAATGAATATTCAAATTCTTCAATTTTTACATTTGT
Source organism: Barbus barbus (assembly GCF_936440315.1). Taxonomy (NCBI): domain Eukaryota; kingdom Metazoa; phylum Chordata; class Actinopteri; order Cypriniformes; family Cyprinidae; genus Barbus; species Barbus barbus. The sequence continues at coordinate 4,849,632 of NC_136734.1, forward strand.
GAGATTGTCAAAATTTTGCAAGCAAAAAAGGGAAAGTGTCAATAATCAGTACTGTAGTGATGTATTTATTGTAAGTAGCACAGTCACTTTCAAACCAAATAAGTTACCACATGAGCTTTTAAGTTGAACACATTGCGAAATCTGCATGTGGAAATCTTTCGGCCTAACGCAAAATTCATATTGCAATAGGATTTTACTGTGAAATTCAACCATGCAATATTAAATGTGACCATACCTTTATGCCACTTGGTTGGTACTTGCAGATAACCATATTATAGTATCTTCCTGAACAATAACACATGGCTTAATGATGCTGATGTATCACTAGTGCCCCCTTGCGCAGAGGTTATTTGTTTGTTGTGTGTGCAACAGGACCATGTGTTGAAATGCATTTACCAAGCGTTTGTGTCTGTATACTTGTGACAAATTAATAAATATAAATTTAATTAAACCATTTCAATTTTTTGGTTTTCTTCCTCAACATTTCAGAGAAAAAATTTAGATAAATGATGTGGTATGACAATGCTTTAGACCCAGTTATAAAAGTAAAGGTTTTTCCAAATTGCATTAATTGTATTTAGTGTAAATTTATACATACTGCAAGTTAAAAGCTGTCAAATGCAACACTTTTAATGCTATTTTGTTTTTCATATCAGTAGTTTAACTCCTCGACAACATGCAGTCTGAGTGTGATCTCATTTCTATATGCTGAGAAATTCTTGAATTATCTTTCACACCATTGTCAACAAACAATCAATATTGCCATATATGTGATAGCAGCATGGGACATCTGCACAAATGATTGATTCAAACCAACATGGGGTCTTTGAATACGACCAATAACACACACCTCCAGCCCTCGAAATATGAATAAACAGATTACAAGTGAAGAAATATTGCCTCAGATAGTGTGTATGTACAAAAAACAAACCATTTTATCTCACTTTCCTTCTTTATGCTGTGTGCATCTGCACACTGTAATCTACATATAAAGCGAGTCCCATATTTATTGCTTCACTTTTTTTCTGTGAAAAAACATGTTTTTGCTAATTCTGAATTCAGTAGCTGTTTTTTTTTTTGGGGGGGGGGTTATTGTTTTTGAGTTCATAAATTACAGAGTACTGGACTGTGTTTAAAGGCCCAAAGTGTATTTTCCATTTGTATGCCATGAATAATTCATTGAAATAAAAGGTTTTGATTGCACGCAACTGATTATATATAATGTTACATAACAATACGCACTGATGCTGTGGGCTAGGTATGGCAAGCTTAAAATAAACCTTATTTTTTAGAGCGTGAGGCAACATCAGTGGTCTTTTGACCCGTGATTTGACACACACAACCACTGTCAACGTGGGAATTAACCTCATGATTCCGCTTGACAAATGACACAGAAATATTACTTAAGGCTGTGATTCAAGCCTTTTTAGAGAGTTACAATGAAGATGCAAACATGTTATGATTCTACAATGTTATACTGCTACGATAATATTACATGTCAAAAAGACTTATGAAAATATAATAACATAACAGCATCCCTAAATCCCAAAATAGTCTCATCTTATCTATGCTGACACCACATCTTTATGTTGTCAGCAGTTTTGTGTGAACTGCAAAACTGGCCATAGTTGCTGCCTGACCAGTATTAACCCTTGTGGGAAAAAAGGTACACTTTACCATACTTGCAGAAAGATACTTATTACGGAAATAATATACTTTAAAATAATATTCTGAAGTGTGAATTTAATGTAATGTTTTCAGAAACATCACGTTGTTTACAATTAAGTGAAAATGTATTACAGTTTATATGTATATTAAATGCAATCAGTAGAACTTCCTAGTGCTTTTTTAACCCACTTAAGTAGAATTTAAATGGTTACTCCACCCCACAATGAAAATTTTGTCATTAATCACTTACCCCCATGTTGTTCCAAACCCGTAAATGCTTTGTTCGTCTTCGGAACACAATATAAATTTTAGATGAAAACCGGGAGGCTCGTGACTGTCCCATTGACTGCCAAGTAAGTACCACAGTCAAAGCACAGAAAAGCATGAAAAGCATCGTCAGGATAGTCTATCTGCCATCAGTGGTTCAATCTGAATTTTATGATGTGGCGAGATTCTTTTTGTATGCAAAGAAAATAAAAAAATAACGACTTTTTTCCAACAACTCGTCTCCTCTCTGTCTCTCTGCGTCACCATAGTGCCATTTTAGACATTATCCACTGGACACAAACTGCGTACGCTTATTCTGTATCAACCACGATGCTTTTCATACTTTTCTGTGCCTTGACAGTGGTAATTACTTGGCAGTCAATGGCACAGTCACGAGCCTCCCGGTTTTCATCTAAAATATCTTAAATTCTGTTCCGAAGACGAACGAAGCTTTTACGGTTTGGAATGACATGGGGGTAAGTGATTCATGACACAATTTTCATCTTGGGGTGGAGTAACCCTTTAAGTACATCTTCTACATAAATCTAAAATAAACAGGATGCAGACAAAAAAAAAAAAATTAAGTATTCCATATCCCAGAATGCTGTGGTAAAGAATGTCTCTCACAAAATCGCTCACTAAAAGCCTGTTCACAGAAATTATGCTTTCACATTAACATCAACTGATTGGTATTGAAAATTTAGTTGTCATCTACCCACACTAATGTCACTCTAAATGAGTAGTATGACTTCTTCCCCTTAGAACAGAAATGTCCACACAATGAAAATGCAGTTAAATTAAACTAAATTATTGGGACATGCTACATATCATAAGATGATGTAGCCTATTGATGTTACAATATCCCTTTGTCACATACGTGACAAAAGTCATAGCATCTAGCTAAATTAATTATATTTGGAATTCATTTATCCTATTTACCTTTTTTTTCAGGTGAATACATTTAATACTAGTGGGAAGCAACAAACTATAAGATACTCTTAATTCCAATGTAGTTAAACTGTCGAGCTAGCTTTTTGGAGAGTAGTTAGTCAAACATTGCTACTAATAAGCAGTAACTACACAGAAGCTAATTAAGAGGGCAATATCTTTTTAAGCATATAACAAGCACAAAAACAATGAGGATCCATTATACATATCCCATCCCTAGAGAAGGTTACTTAAGAAGGTTTATATTACATAGAAATAATTTTAGACCTCATGCAAAGCTTTTGTAATTCTCAATATCACCACATAACGAATTAATAACTCAAATTAATACTTACTAACGAATTACACAATTACTGTAAGTAAATCCAATCTTACTGGACAGAGTCATACAATATGTAGCCTACTAAATAGCAAATCTCTGCTTGATTGTTACATCGTCAAAAATGTCACTATATTGTCAACCAGGTCTAATCTGCTAATTGTAACTATAAGGCATTAAGATGCATTAAAAACATTAACATCATGATTTTCTGTCAAGCTGCTTTGAAACTATTTATACTGTGAAAAGTTCTAATTTGACTTCACAAGGTCACGATGCATTGATTTGTGTGTTTTAGTCAAAACATGAGGACTTATGATGGAAATATTTGTTATTCAGAATGAATACATGTTTTAGCTCTGTGTTGTGTTTTTGATTATATTTCGTTGTAAAAATTATGTTCCAAGTCACTATTGGGATGATTAGTGTTTAGTGATTCGTGTAGTAGTCATTGGTGTATTTTTTTCCTTTCCAACAAGTTTACACAACATTTGAGGTATAGACATTTTTTATTTAACCTTTTAAAGGGGCTACTCACGCCACAATAGTTTTTCATTCTTGGCTTATAAGTAAAAGCTGGAAATACCTTTGTAACAAAGTACTGTTAATGAACATCTAGATGCCATCCACACTGCTAGGAGCGGCGTTACTGATGAAAATAATGCTTCATTTTAAGGACCAATTCTCAATGAACCACTTAACTAGTTGCTTTTTAGCATGCATATCACTAACATATTGGCTGCTTATTAGTATTTATAAAGCACATATTAACGCCTTATTCTGTATGACCATATTTTAGATCCCTTAATCTTTGAACCCCATACCTTAACAAGTACATTATTACATTCATAAGCAGCAAATTAGGGAGTTTATTGAGGCAAAAGTCATAGTTAATAGTTTGTTGACAGTAAGAATTGGTTTGTGAATGAAAATTCTTACATATTCCCTTTAGGTTTGCTTGACTAACTAATATACAAGTTTGACAAATTTGCTGGAAAGAATCTATCAAACTAAGAAAGGTCTACATCGCTATTAGTTCATGATATAGTTTCTTCATCTTAACTTGAAATAAAATCATATTTAACTAGGATCCACAAGTAAAACAAAGAGTATTAGATTTGAGTCAACAGAAATCATGTTTGCTGAAAGCACAGACCAACTTTGTCAACATTTTCTTTTTCCACCAATTCCACCAATACTAATTTTGCATACCAAATAGTATGGATAATATGCAAATTAGGATTCAGCCATAGCCTCAACAGAACACTGGGATGTGGGCTGTAATATGGTCTGTCCTGTTATTTTTCAAGGCAAAAGACCCAAAGGGTTGTCAATTCATCATGGATTTAAAACGGGATATAAATGGATGAGGAATTGTGCCATTTACTTAAGAACAATTGTCTAGAAATCATTAACTTTGGCTCAATTAATTAAAGCTTTTTATTCATCTTCTCCAAATACTCCACAGAGGGAAAGAAAATATTAACAGAGCGAGAGAAACCGTTGGTTAAGCATAAAAGGCTTCATCGCACAGATAATAAAAGAGTAGATTTAATTATCGCTCTGTATATGCTAAACACCAGAATCATTACGCTGAAAACCCAACTTAAAATCATCTCATCAGAACTTCAAAAGTTCATTGAGCACGTCTGAGCACAAGAGAGATATCAAGAGCAGTGAGCGCAAAAAATAAAGCTCAGTTCTTGCCATAAAACAATGTGTTTTTTTATATATTTTTCTCAATGAAATCCACAGTGCAAATTACAAGATTTGGCTTGAGCGCAAACAAACCACTCGCTTGGAATATACTGCATCTGAAATATAATGAAATATCTGTTTACAGGTTTATGGGGTTATGGAAATATTGACGACGGGTTGTTGCCTGCACTCCAACTTACCCACCATTCCTCACACCAAGCATGAAATGTTGTATACATAAAATATAGTTCTCCAACTTCAGGCGTTGTTATCCTTGAATTCAAGCTGTCATTATTGGAAAGTGATACTGATGTGTTTGTTTATTACCATTTAAATCATGCTTATATGTTTATTATTGGTGTTCCACTCGAGGAATAAAGGTGGGGTATAAAACAGCAGTGCACACTCAGGCGTCTGACATTTTAGGGAGCCCTTTCAGAGTCATAAAGGTGCCGGAGAGATGGATGAGAGAAGAGAAAGAGTGCAAAGCCAGACCATCAGTGGAATAAAGAGAAGAGAGCAGTGGAAACGCAGAGGAAAGTGAATTAGAGAAAGATTATATGGAAAGGGAAGAATATAACCTCTCTTTCTTGACCCTTACCAAAATGCACCAAGGTAACAGCAGTCTGCTCTACAATACCATTGCTACTACAGTTATTGCTACTGGATTAAAAACTGTTGTTATTTGGTATTATCCACCAGACACAAGATACTGAAAGGTTATTTTGCCAGTTAAAGATGATCCTCTGATAGTATAATGGTGTTCAATTGATTTTTTTTTTTGTTAGGAAATTTTTGCATTGTGAAATTGTCATGACAGTTAAGCACATTTCCCCCAAATTGCATTACTATAATACAAACTTCAATTATTATAATTAATTCATTTGTTTTGCATGCTCCCCATAAGATTGTCATTGTTGTAATAAAAATACTTTAATGTGCAATACCTATATCTATCAAAACATGCTTGTCAAAATGTAAAAACATCCAAAAATGTGTTTTAATAGAACATACAAATTGTGCATTTTAAAATAACATTATATGGTGAAATATTAAATTTTGACATACTTTTTACAGTGAATTACATTAAATAAATATGTTTGACCAGCTTTGATTTATTAATGCAAATACTGCAATATTTCCTATTATGTATTCATGATTTTTAGGTAAAATATGATTTGGTAAGATTCAGCCACTAATACTTGATGAATATGTTTGACCAGCTGTAGGTGCTTCATTTTCATGGTTGACAAAACAAAACATTATAATTGGGAGGCAAAATGTGCTTAATTGTCATGAAAATATTGCTGCAATGTGGAAACTCTAAAAACAGACTTCATTTTCTTTATCTAAATACACATTTTTGTGACTTTCAGGTTAAGTATGATTTGCATTTTGTGAGCTTCACCCAACTGTGGTATTTGATTGAAATGGATCCCATGTGCATTATATCACGAACAGCCTGGATGAGAGTGGAAAAAAAGATTTACGAATGGATGGATGAACAGGCAAAAAACAAGCGCAAGGAGTCTCTGGTGAGAAGCTGAGTGTGATTTATACAGCAGGTGTGTAGAAGACCTCTCCACTGGTCAGTCGGCGCATCAGCTCTTTCCATAGAAGCTCTCTCTCCATCTGCACTCCTTTCATAAAGCCGCGGTTCTCCTGTGCCCGACGGGACAAATACGGAATCACCTCGTTCACCGGACCATAAGGAACATACTTGTAGACAGGGAATCCTGCCTGAGCTAGAGATATTTAGAGATAATTTTAAAGTGTTTTACTGCATTTCTTTGGTCATGTTGAGGGGTGAGAACCAGAAGGGCGTAAGTGACATTTTTGGTGAAATGGAGATATATGCATCAAATGAAAGCTTTTAATTAGCTCTTTCTACTGGCAAAAGTACTGTCATCCATGAGTGTACAAATTTGTATTATAAGCAATTGAAATCAGTACACAGAGTCAGATCAAACTATGGTAAAAAATTTTGTTTTGGCTCTCCTGTAAAGTTGGTGAAATGTCACTTACGCACTTGTGGTTCTCACCCCTCGATGTATCCATTTGATTGACATGCATTTTATAACTGTACTCTTGGTAATACTTTACATCTTATACTTTCATATAAAACTTCACTATCTTAGCATAGCATAGTGTTCCAAATATATAACTTATAACATATACATATAAAAATTATATAAATAAAATGCATGTACATTTTTTGTATGTTTTTATGAAAGTTCACACACTATGTGTGTGTGAGATTTTTGTTATATTTTTAATTTTTTTCTATTTATTATTATAATTTTAATAATTTGTGTGATTTAATAATTTTAAAGTGTATAAACCAATCAGCAAAGCAAAAAATTGCTTGTAATTTCTTGACAACTACTGCAGGTAGTTGAAACAGGATTTTTTTTCTTAAAATAAAACATATCAGTTTAATTAAAATATATATTTAAAAAAATGTTTATATATTTCATTGCTTGGGAACTAGCTGAAATAAAACTTAACCTACATAAAACATGACAATAAAAGTACTAATAAAATAAAGTAATAATAAAAATAATAAGTAAAAGCATACTGAATACTAAAATAAGAGAAAATTATATCCAAATAGGTTTATAATTAATAAAAGTTATTATAAAATTTTAGTGTAATTTCACTAATGTGATCCCTATAGAAGTGATTTTATAAACACTGCTAGCATGTGTGTGTGTGTGTGTGTGTGTGTGCGCATGTTTTTGTGACAAATGAGGACATAAATTTGTATAATGACACAGGTATGACAGGTATTACAAGGTGAAGGTGACTTTTCAGGACATTGACCCATGTCCCCACTTTTCAAAACGCTTATAAATCATACAGAGTGAGTTTTTTTGGGAAAGTTGAAATACACAGCCTCCTGTGAGGGCTAAGTTTAGGTGTAGGGCAATAGCACATACAGTTTGCACAGTATAAAAACCATTACGCCT